>NW_003558457.1:0-1126 GCF_000090795.2 Amphimedon queenslandica
AACAAAACATGAAATATGCCATGCACACAGGAACAAGTACAGTTTTATTTATTGCTATCATTCATTGATATTCCCCAACATACATCGCATGGAATATGGCACAATATACATGTACAGTAGCAGCTTAACTATAAATCAATCAAACAATTATATTTTAAATCACAACAACTACATGTACACGTAGGATATTATTATTGTTGTTATTATTATGTGTCAGACTCTACTATCTAACTCTATTCATCATTAGTATCATAGTGTCAGCGAAATATCTGACCAGCAGTCATTAATATAGCACATGTTCTACGACCCATTGAACACTAATAAACACAATGGGGTCTAGCTATGTGCATTTATATAAAGCAATTACATGTACATATATTGTATACAGTGTAGCCTCTATATAATGGACACTTTGAAAGTGTCTCTGTTATACAGAGGTGTCCTTTATGTGGAGGTTATTTTATACAGTAAGGAATGTAATTGGTACACTAGGTGCTGTCCGTTAAATGGAGGTGTACGCTATAGAGAGCGTCCATTAAGAGAGACCATATACATGTACATGTAATTCCGCTTACCCTGATATTAATTTCTCAGTTGTTAATAGATCCTTTGCTACTAATGTATCAAACAGTTTCCCAACTGATACCCGAACTGCTGATGATTTCTCCAGTGAGTGGTTGATCCCAGTCTGTACAAACACGTTCATTAGACCAGGGGACTCTAACTCTATCACACACTCTATAGCTTCCTATGGAATTAAAACAATTAATGTAATGGCTATATTAGATCTACACATGTACATGTAGCATAAGTAAATCAATATGCATAAGAAAATGTAATAAAAATTGGCGGTGATTTTTGATCCATTTTTTGGAAAAACCATGGGCTATAGCCTTGGGTATTTTGAAATTTGGAGTCTTTAAAAAATGATTGTAACCTGAAAAATTGAAGTCGGAATCAGCTCAAACTTGCTACACAGCATAAGGACATCAATATGTATCAGAAAATGTAATAAAAATTTGGGGTGATTTTGGAGCCATTTTTTGGGAATTTTAGCACACACCTTATAGTCCTGATTCTCTGACAGTTCATCTATAATTGTGGTCGTCTTTCTCTCGACCACCTC
>NW_003558458.1:0-1126 GCF_000090795.2 Amphimedon queenslandica
GAGCATTTGATTCTCATCGTACAGTTCTTGTTGCTCTAATTCAATGTCCCCACGATACTCTATAGCATGAGAAATTCATAAAATTAGTTCTAAATCTCATTACATGTGACAGACTATTACTCACTCTCTTTCCATTGTGTCTCTATTTCTCTCAAACCAATCTCTAATTGTGACAGTTTAAGTGTCAGAGTATCTCTCTCCTCTTTCTGTACTTCTTCTAATACCTAATAATAATAATAATATAAATGTATGTAACTTATCTAAATCTTATTGTGAAATTCAAATTTAAGTAAGCTATTTTTATTAATTAAAATTTAAAATTTCATGCCTACTTACATCTATTTTTGCTGCATACTGTTGACCCAATTCATTCTTTTCTTCTTGGAGCTTCTTTACTGCATGGTAAAATTCAAAATGATAATCATGTAATCTTTAACAAATTTAAGAAAATTTTGAGATGCATTGTACATGTACGTGCATGTCATTTAAAAATTCAGTTAGACATTATATCAATCACATCACACATGGAAAGTTTAATTATTGCACTAAAAGTAATGATAGTGTTACATGGCATTTACTATTGCACATAAATTTGTAGGAATTTCTTTTAAATTGTAAAAATCTAATTCTACTTGGAGTCTGCTATCTGCTAAAACTTTCTAGAAAACATAAAATATGTATGATGTATCAGAAAAAATTATAAAGATAGAAAATTCCTTCCTGGCCATTACTGACAAAATTTAGCACAGACACTTAATCTGGCTCAATTTTTGAGCAACTTTAAAAATTCATAAAAAATCCAAATTTAATCGAAATATGCCCAAATTTTCTACACAACATAAAAACATGTACGGTGTATATGTATCAGGAAAAATTATTAAAATGAAGATTTCATTTTTGCCAAAATTTGGCCAAAGACACTGTACTATAAGTACATGGATTTTGGCTCAATTTTTGAGCAACTTTAAAAATTCATAAAAAATCTAAATTTAATCAAAATATGCTCAAACTTTCTACACAACATAAGAACATGTATACGTATCAGGAAAAATTATTAAAATGAAGAATTCTCACCTTTTCATTTTTGCCAGAAGACACTGTACTAAAAAAATTAAAAAAAACAAGA
>NW_003558459.1:0-1125 GCF_000090795.2 Amphimedon queenslandica
AGGTTATAATGTGAGCAGCCATTTTTTCATTGAGCATGTGAACAATAAAACAAAATGGAGTGGATTATATCTTCATGATTTCAGCATTATCAAATCACCAGCAATTAATGATCATCTAAAATTATAAATAATTTTCACTATTTTTATTTAAAATAATTTATTATTCTCCCTCCCTTTCTCTCTCCCTCAGTTGATGATAACTGGTATCATGGTGTGTGTCAGGATAAAGTTGGTATATTTCCAAAGACTTACGTCAGAGAACCTTAACAACAACCAGCTGCTAACACCAGCTCTACCTGCTCCTCTTCCTCTATCTTCATGTTCCTCTCTTGTAGTCATTAGCTGTTTATGAGTTAATCAATTGTTTTATTTGACATCGTTTTATTTTATTCACTGACAATTATGGTATTATTTTATTTTCTTGCTGTTATTATTGTGATCTATTACAATTATCTATTCTATTATTCATTGTTGCATGTGAAGTGTATTGAATCTATTGATAATGAATTCCTGATGTGTGTTGTGCACTTCTAGTAAAAACTAATTAACTATCAATGAATCTAATTAACTGATCACAAGATGTCGTTAGAGGACGAGTGTTGGACTGCGTTTGTGAAAAGAGATCATAAAGAAGCTGTTCGCTTACTACCATTAGTGAAGGAACTGAATAAAATTAAAAGAATATGTGACTTCCGTAATAATGTTAGCTTACTTCATGTGTCTTCAAGGAATGGCTGGTTAGATGTTACAAAAGATCTCATCACTAAATATCACTGTGACCCACACGAAAGAGATAGTATGGGTTGGACTTGTCTTTATTATGCTGCAGAAGGTAATCATGTTGATGTGATGAGATATCTCATTGATGAGTGTCACTGTGATCCAATGGCTGTTGACAGGGACAGGTGGACACCTCTTCACTGTGCTGCTGATTGGGGTAATTCTGCAGCTGTTGAATATTTACTATCAACTGGTAAATGTGATCCATTGGCTAAAGATGAGTATGGGGACACACCATTTAAACTAGCTAAGGAGAATGGTAACACTGATACTCTTTCTGTCTTGAAGAAGTTTGGTGGCATAAAATCATCTCATCCAATTGATTCTTATGTTAACGTCCTCCTT
>NW_003558460.1:0-1125 GCF_000090795.2 Amphimedon queenslandica
ATGGTGATTATCACTATGTAGCCATTTTTACACAATTGTAATTGTAATTGACCATTAAATTTTAATGGTCAATTACAATTACAATTGTGTAATTGTAATTGAGCTTCAGCTTACGTAATTGAAGTTTCAGTTATATTTTATTTAACTAACTACAGAATGTACAGATACACAAAGAAATGTTTTTAATGTACACTAGTGTCTATGGGTTTATTTGATAACTGCAAATCACTACCTGATGTAAATTCTAAGCCACAGTGTAAGCATTGCAATGTATCTTGTTAACATCAAGTTGTAATTGTAATTGAAAATGTAATTGAAATTACAATGTCATGGTGTAACTGTAATTGTAATTGAGCCTCTTCTTGCAAAAGGAGTGTAATTGAATGCGTAAATATAATTGAGCTTTTGTCATTGACCCCTAGTCTGGATCTTTATATCAGTAATTTCAATGATTTTGCCAAAAATATCTGTCACTTTAGCTAACCTCAGGCACTATTCATTTAATTTCTAATTGCACATTTTGAATGAATTATATTCTGGTATGCAGTAGCTGTACTCTGGCAGTTTTGGTATACTTTCTTATGCATCCATGTACCATGGGAACAATAGATTATTCATGCATGTCATTTTAAAACCTCAGTTAAAGTTAGTTTTGTAATTCATATTGTATTTTAAATTTTGAGCATTGCATTAAAATTAAGGAACTATACCTTATGTGGTTGCCTTTTTGCCGTCTAGTGAGGGAAGAAAGTTACAAAGAAAATAATGTAGTTTTTGGTAAATTTAATATGCCAGTAGATTTTAAAAAATTCACCTGATGAACTGGTGATGTCTTTTCATTCAGAAACAGCTTTTTGTTGATACCAGAGACTTGATGGCTATTAAAATAATGTATTTGCAATTCTGTCTCATATTTGATTACATAACTACTGTTCTTTAAGTGTTAGAAACGTTAAACATTCCCATTAACAAAGAACTGAAACATAAGGTTAAATGTATTGAGTCAACTTAATTGTTTTATTTTTTGTAAATAGTTATGACATTTTTTACAAAAATGTATTCGTCTTTACATTTCTTCTTATCATTTCTGTCTACATACATACATGTATTCTGTGCAGTTTTATA
>NW_003558461.1:0-1125 GCF_000090795.2 Amphimedon queenslandica
ATACTGTAGAATGCAGTGGTGATGTCCTTAATGAAGGGTTGTGTGATGATGCTACAGAGCAGGAACTTGCTTCTGGCTCTGTTAATGATCATAACCCAGAGTTATGTGATGTCACAGAGTATGTAGTGGCTTCTACTGCTGATGACTCAGACCCTTTTGTTCTTTCTGATCCCCCAGAATGTAATGATTGGTCTGTGTGGGATCATAACCCACCAGAGTTGTGTGACGTCACACAGTTTGAAGTCGCTACTACTCCTGACAATTTACCTGTCAGAGAGAGACAGTTAAAGAAAAAAAAGGAAAGATCAAAAGAAAAGTACTATGAAAATTATAAAGAAAGCCTAGCCAAATCAAGAAAATATCGTGCTGCAAATAAGCAAAAAGTATCAGATTATTCTAAAAGATACTTAAAAAAATATCGTGCCGCAAATAAACAAAAAAAATCAGAAGATTCTAAAAAATATCATGCTTCTCATCGTGAAGAGAGATTAGAGGCATTTAAAGATAATTATATTGCTAATCGTGAAGAGAGATTAGAGGCATTTAAAGATAATTATATTGCTAATCGTGAAGAGAGATTAGAGGCATTTAAAGATAATTATATTGCTAATCGTGAAGAGAGATTAGAGGCATTTAAAGATAATTATATTGCTAATCATGAAGAGAGATTAGAGGCATTTAAAGATAATTATATTGCTAATCGTGAAGAGAGATTAGAGGCATTTAAAGATAATTATATTGCTAATCGTGAAGAGAGATTAGAAGGTTTTAAAGATAATTATGCTGCTAATTTAGAAGAAAGAAAGAAAACCATGAATGAGTATTATGCCTCCCACAGTCAGCAAATACGAGATAATGCTAGAGAGCATTATGCTGCTGTGGCTAACACAAAAAATTCCAAGCTAAGACAAAAATATAAAATAAAGCATAACTTAAATCCACCAACAAGAAGTGTATCAGCTAAGAAGAGATCTAAAATCATAGCAAGAATATTGCAAAAGAGACGAATGAATAGGGAATATTATAAGAAAAATTTTCTCAAATTAAGACAAAACAGAAGAGCTAGATACAATTTAGCCGAACCAAAAATTGATCTCAAAAACAGATACATAGCAATAATTAGAC
>NW_003558462.1:0-1125 GCF_000090795.2 Amphimedon queenslandica
TGAAAGAAAGGATAGGAGGAGAGAGATGAGAACAATAAAGTATAAATATACTACTAACTGATAATAATCCACCATCACATTCTGTCAAAAATATATAATATATAATAGGATCATTATGCTAAATGCTCAATGGCACTGGTCACAAATTCATAATACGTTATAAATTCACAATTTTACTTTAATTCATGTACTAGTATACATGTACAGGTACATTTAAACTACCTCATCTGTTATTTTGCTGTCATTAGTAACTCCATCATTTTCATCATCAACTTTCTCTCTTCCCTGTGTATGAAAACTGAAAAGTCCATCATGATCTGTCTTCTTCAATGCCGCCATATTGAGGGTTAAAATAACAGTAATTGCCCCGCCCAAAACCAGCCCCTCCCTT
Organism: Amphimedon queenslandica; assembly: GCF_000090795.2. NCBI lineage: Eukaryota > Metazoa > Porifera > Demospongiae > Haplosclerida > Niphatidae > Amphimedon > Amphimedon queenslandica. The sequence goes on from NW_003558462.1 coordinate 392, forward strand.
GTTATTCCTTTGCAAAGTTTGCATCCGGTTAGCTTGTTCTTTGATCAATGGCAACTAAAACCAGTTCTTGTTTCTCTTCTTTGAGTCTCTTCTCTTCTCCTTTGACTATTGGTAATGTTCATTAACTATTTATGTATCATTGAATATGATTTCAGATCAACTTATTGATGTACTTAATCTGTTGAAGAGATGTGGTTTCCCTCAGACAAGATGGCATGAGCTGGGACTGAGACTAGGACTACACAAGAACACACTGGACGCCATGGAAGTCACTCTTCGTGGTGATGTATCTCGGTGCTTGATGGAATGTCTCTCCCAGTGGTTGTCCAGAGCTGATAATGTTTGTAAAGGAGGAGCTACCTTTGACTCACTGTCAGATGCTCTTAAATCTATGAATGACAATGCTGCAGCTGACAAGTTAGATCAAGAGAGTAAGTTAATATCACTGATTGTATTAGTATTGACTGTGTGTGTGTATTCTTTATCTAGAACACAGTGCATGTTTGCCACTGGCTATTGATATATTCAACACTCATCATCCACTCCTCTCTCAGTCTCTCTCTGATCCTGTCAGTGTAGCTATTATGCTTCAAAGAGAGGGTGTCATAACAGGACAAGTATTGGCTAGTGTGGAATTAGCTAGTCCCTCTGTTCCCAATCAACGTGAAGTCCTGTTAGCTGCCATTATAGTAGCTATTGAAAGCAAGTATAGTTTACTACAAACATTTGCTAGT
>NW_003558463.1:0-1125 GCF_000090795.2 Amphimedon queenslandica
GTCAAGTTGCTGCACTAGGCTATAGGGAGAATATTGGTAACCTGGTGAGATCCATTGAAGCTGTTAGAAACTATATTGATGGCTCTACTCCAAGGCCACGCGTTGTGATAGACTGGAAGAGAGCTTATAGGGATCTCCTGAAATTAATGTCAAGAATCAAAACAATAGTCATCAATAAAAGTAATACCAATACTTAATATATACATAATATTATACACATACATTTAAGCTGTACTGTGCAGTTTAAGTAATAAGTATGATTGTCATTTTTCTTTTAGCAATGGCAGTACTTGAGCAAGAAAAGGAAAAGAAAGAAGAGATGATATTAAGGAGTCTCACTCCAGCTCAGCTGAGAGCTACAATGACACTGCGAGAAATGCTTGAAATTGGTACATTAATTAAATATAACTATTATCATTTAAAACTGAATTAACGACCCCGATAACCAGCTATGTGTAAATGCAATTCACTATTTTAATCAAGATTCCATCTGATTGTAATACTACATTGTACCATATTAATACCTACCCATTTTGTAGTCATGTGTGTACATTCATGCTTATATTGTTAACGTATCATTTTGTCTCTTTATCAGCTCGCTTTGCTAGTGGAGTAAGTGGGAAGTCGTCCCGGGAAATCTTGCTCTCTGCTCCAGAGAGCACCATCACCCAGTGGAGGAGAGAAAAGAGGGAGAGACTAGAAATGGAAGCAAAATTGAGTTTTTCAGCCATTGTGGCAGGAAATAAGTCTATAGACAGCAGCGCCACAGATAAAGGTATTTTTAGTTCCAAAAAATGAATACTTATAGTGTGTGTAATAATATTAGCTGAATTAGCAAGGTTGGTGAAAGTGTTAAATTTTAAGAGTGTTATAATGACATTTTTTCAGAAATTAATCAGCCCATTTATATGAACATCATTAAAAATTGCCAAGAAAGTGTTATTAATTGTCACATATTTTGTGACAATGGAACAAATGGGTTTTTGCTTGTCATGGATTTCGTGACAATGGAACAAATGGGTTTTTGCTTGTCACGGATTTTGTGACAATGGAACTAATGGGTTTTTCCTTGTCACGGATTTCGTGACGATGGAACATTGCATGATAATTCTTAATATTACATAA
>NW_003558464.1:0-1124 GCF_000090795.2 Amphimedon queenslandica
AAAAAAATTAATCACATTTATAGCATTTCAAACTATTATCATTATAATTACTTTCCCTAATAGCTATTAATAATATAATATATCCCCCAACAATAACAGGGCCCCAAAAAGCAGAATAAGGCCTACAAGCTTCATTTCAGAGCATTATTCTTAAATAATGGGGCAAAACAATGCAGTTTTATGCTCACATTTTTACCCTTTTCTGGGGGCCCCACTGCTTTCTCAGTGGCCTTGTATACAAAATTAGTCTGGTACAGCCAGACCATGACAGTGTCAAAGAAGCATACAACTCACTGTTTGCCAGTGACTTAAAATGTATGTAAACAAACATAATATTGAGATTATACTAATGGGTAACTTTTGATATAATAAAGGTATATTACTGTACTATGCCTACATGTACATAAGTAATAAGTTCATAAAGAATTTTTGTAGGATTGTTTTGATAAAAATTAATATAATTACTATTGAAGGGAAATTAGAATTTTTGTCACTGCACCCTATAGATTCTATTGGCCTATAGATTATTACCAAGCGCTAGCGCTTTACCAAGCGCTAGCGCTGGTATGTAGGGTTGAGTTGGACGAGCGCGCCCCCAAAATGGCTGCCTCCCAGAAGTATTGAGCCTGTGTAAATCTTCAGGAATTCTTTATAGCTTATCTGACAGTCAAGATTTTCTTTATAATTTTATTGAAACAGGTTAGTGTTATAAAAAGTAGCTAAAAACTTCCACAAGATAGTTTTACGGCAATGAATGCATGCATGCCTGCATGCACCAAATGTTCAGGTTTCTCCTTCTTCTTCTTCTTCTTCCACAGTTAAGGAAGAACTAGTCCTACAGTTTTTATCCTAGAAAGATAATTTTTGCACCATATTGTTGCGCTTAAGGGACGCTAGTGCAGTGTGGTTTGGCATTTTGATTCTACAAAATGATTTCTCGTCGTTATTTTCAAGTACACAGTTGATTCACCAAGTGATTGGACGCCATTTTGATGCAGCCAACTGCGCATGCTCAGTAATAATTATTATAATGGCTGGAACTGGAAGAGCCTTTTACAATTACTGACGGTACTTACTGACTGATTTGTGATGAGATTAATATGATGTGCGTGCCTAAAGACACG
>NW_003558465.1:0-1124 GCF_000090795.2 Amphimedon queenslandica
ATTATCAGAAAGTAAGTAAGAGGGAAGGTTAGGTAGGAGTGAAGCTTACGATTACATATTACCATGATATCACCATAATAGCTCCAAATTTTCATCAGTCAAAAGTTTTGGCAGTCATTCTTTGTTTGACGAAATTTTTGTCCACACGGGTGACATGTGGATTTATAACAAAATTCTTATTCACAAAAATTAGTTTTAACAAGAAACTAAGATTTTGATGAAGTTTTGAGTGATGAAAATTTGGAGCTACATGTATATACGGCACTCCCATAGATGTTAGAGTAAATGAAATTAATTTATTTACTCTAATATCTATGGTACTCCTCTTTCTCTGTTGCTCCTCCCCTCCTTAGTGCACTGAAAGAGCTGCTAGATACATTCAAGAGAGAAATTATCATGTTTTTGAGAGACAAGGAGTGTTAATGGGTGATCCAATGGATAGGGGACTCAGATGTGTATCCTTTTACACTAATGAATTAATTAAGTATAATAATAATTATAATACTTATAGTACATCTAATACTATAGTACAGGGATTTTGGCCCGTAGCAACTTTAAAAATTTATAAAAAGTCTAATTTTGATCAGAATCAGCTCAAACTTTCTACACAACATAAGTACATGTATATGCATCAGAAAATGTAATAAAAAATAGAGAATTCTCTCCTAGTCATTTTTGGCAAAATTTGGCCAATGACCCTGTACTATATAGTACAGAGACTTTGGCCTGATTTTGGAGCAACTTTAAAAGTTTGTAAAAAATCTAATTTTCATTGAAATCAACTCAAATTTGTATATGCATCAGAAAATGTCAGTTTATATCCTTAACATTAGAATGTTGTAGATTGAGGTTAACATAACATATGATGGTGATCAATGAACTACCTCTTTTTCTCTCTCTCTCTCTCTCTCTTTCTTTTTGTTCCTGTTACCTTTATGTCTGTTTGTCATGTTTTGCTATTATCATTAATTTTATTAATTTTGTTTTAATCTCATTATAATGTCTCTCATGTTTATTGCTTGCTAACAAATAACACATACAGTTTACACACACACACAGTTACACACACGCACATTCAATTTTTAAGACACAAAGTCTATAGAAATGGTCTTAATAATCATATC
>NW_003558466.1:0-1124 GCF_000090795.2 Amphimedon queenslandica
CCACTGGTAAATCTGCTTGCTTGCTTCTTTTGAGTTTTTTTCTTACAGTTGCATGCTTAGGATAATGAAAGCTAATGATCCCAATCTTTAAATTAGTGCTATTACATTATAAGGCATGAGAATAAAGCATTATTTCCCCCTATAAAGGAATGGAGTTATCTGCATCTATGCCTCTTATGACGTCACGTTTAGCCACACCCATTGACAGGAAGTAAATTGAAAGGAAGCAAAAAGTGCATTTTTGAAGGCTCATATCTCAGTGAATAAATTTTTTTAGACAATAGGAGTTGGAACACATCATTATTATGGTCAGGCAATCATATTAAGACCATAAAATAAATACCCTAAAAAATCACTGCAGTTACACTTTAAAACCTTATATGGAATAAGTAATAGTAGTGGATTACATTTTGTGGTCAGACAGCCATAGCAATGAAATTATATACCTGTTAACCTGTAGTCCTGTACTTGACTGATTTTTGTTCAATAGTGCATGATGATCAATGATCAGGCCTGTCTATTATCAATGACTGTGAGTTCATTGTATCACCATACAATGAAAATTAATACTTTAATGGGAATGCAGTTCTATGCAAACATTTAATTGTTAATTTACCTTTTGTTATCATCATTCTCATTTTCTCTATTCTGTAGTTGGTTAGTGGTGAATACGGTCTTGAAGTATTAGTTTATAATGATAAAGAAAACTATGGAAAAGATTTTGTTAACATTACAGTTAGACCAGGTAAGATATAACTATATAACAATAATAACAACAACAATAATAACAAAAAACTATGGTTTATTCTATTTAGAGCCCTATGTCAACAAGGCTCCTATTGTTATCATATCCCCCAGTACTAACATCACTATTAAACCTTCCGATAAACTAATACTAGACGCCTCAAGTAAGTACTAATGGGTGCATGTGGTCTGTTGTCATGGTATTGCCATAGAAACAAGTGACGATATATATGGACCCAAAGGAGAGACCCTGTTTTACCAGTGGGATTTAATCAGCTGCCCCCTACAGGGGGGTCTCAGGGAACCAGGATTATTGGACCCAACCTTTACTAACACTGGAACACCTCAATGTTGGAAATACGTTTTCAAGTAAACAAATT
>NW_003558467.1:0-1124 GCF_000090795.2 Amphimedon queenslandica
ACATTTTTGTGCCATGTGCCATTGAGCATGCTCAGATTGAAACAAAATGGTAGATTTTATATTGGTAATTTCTTCAATGAATCACCAATCGTTAACATTAATTCCTTGCCAATAACTTATCTTGTATGGTACTAGACCTCTCATCGATAAAATGAAGATTGTGAGAAAAGCTTGATCAGTAGATTAGAAGTTTAGCTATGGTTCTTAGTTATATATCAAAGTGGCAGCACTGTTTCTTGTTCTTTTACTGTTTGATGATATTGATAATTTGGTTTTGTAGTCGGTAATACTTGCTCTGTTCAGACCCTGACTGTGAAGTGGGGTCTGGATATGCATGGAAGTAATGGCCCCACAAACAAAGAGAGAACAACGTTCTTCTATCTCTCATTAGACTAAGAGCAATTAGAATCTGCATTTTTTATCGTTGAAACTTCAAAAAATGTCAATCGATGGCTCATGCTTGCCCTCTCAATGTTTACATTCACCTATAGTTAATGTAATTATTATACTAATAATACACTCACCACTGATGTATCAGTAAAATTAAGAATATATACATTGTTATTCCTTCCATTAGCAGTGCTACCTCCAAATAATATAGCACTGAAACTATTAATTGATGTTAAAGTGAAGTCATAAATAGGAAGTGGTCTGTCTCCAGTGACAGTTGGTGACATCCAATTACCTAAAATAATAAATATATTATTTTAATGATGAGTTTGTTGATTCTTAATAAAATATGTTATTAATATTATTATAAACCCCCTAGCGCTAAGACTATTTTCAAAAAATATGCCTACAATAATGATATTCATTTATGATAAATAATATTTTCATTATGGTATCTACCCACAATGTAAATTACTGATGGCTAGAAGGCCTCAACATGAAAAGATAATCAAAGGTGGTGACACTGCTTGCATGGCCATTTTTCTGAGCACTACAAGGTACTACAGGCACACAAGCACAATTTATGGTAAAAATGGAGGCCAGACTACATTATATAGACCAGGTAACTTCTGCTGCAGCATAGTTTTCTTGCTATAGTTCATTTCGGTACCTTTGGCTTTGATTTGCCTTTGACCTAGAGAGCTTCTTGCGATCAATCAGTACAGTACACATCA
>NW_003558468.1:0-1124 GCF_000090795.2 Amphimedon queenslandica
TACTTAAGCTTATATTAAAAGTAAAGAAATGGCCGACACATACATTATGTGTGCATGTACATGTTGCAGTGATTTTAATTGATATTTTAACGATAGGGGCATCCCCCTAATCCTGAGCCTGGCTTAGAGGAGGTTGATAGTTCAGAGGATGTCGGTGAGATGTGGTACAGTAATCTTGCAGGTCTGGCAGCTGCTGCTGAAGAAGGCAACGAAGAAATAATACTAATGTCTTCACTGGCCGCTTGTAGTAGGTTTTATAATTAAATACAAAGAAGCATTTTGCGACTTCTCTCTCTCTCTCCCTCCCTTCCTCTAGTTGAGTGTAAGGTTGTATTCTCTGATAATTCTTATCCCAGTGATTCTGTTATTAAACTAACAGTCTATCTCAGATCAAATGCACCCAGTGACTTGCTAATAAATAAAATACAAGTCATCATGGAAAACCCAGTATGAATTACATTTGTACATGTACTTATTTGTATTTGTATAAGTACATTTACATGTACTTATACATGTACATGTACTTATTTTTATTAATATCTTTATTTTTTGTTGTTGTTTTTGTTGTTGTTTACAGGTATACAGCAAGTATTGTGTAACAGTTGGTGAAGTTTGCCTGGAGTCTCAGAAAATATCAAAATTTGAATATCAATTCCCAGCACTTAGTGAAACCATACAGGTGATAATGTGCAAACAATGAATCTCATTAGCTTAAATTAGGACAACCCGTGATAGCCTTGTCATGTTATATGCATTTATAAGGAGCTCTGCCTGAGATTGTTTATTTAAGTTCCTGTCCACAATATTTTGTAGATAAAAATTTTTGAATGGGCAATTCTTATTGCCCTGCTACATTGTACTTTTAAATTAATAATAAAACCATTTGTAGTATGTTGTGTGGGCGGATCAAAGGCGCCGCCAGTGCTACCATAGATAATAGAGTAAATGAAAGGGATTGGAAACTTCCGTGTTGCTACATTGACTTTGTACATCGCTAGGCAACGGATGCGGGTTACCCCTTTTCTTAGCAACGGCTGTTGACTTTTAGCAAGAAAGTGTCTTGTTTGTGACCTGTCAAAGGCTGTCATTAATCAGTAGTGTCATTGTTTGTCATGATTTATATG
>NW_003558469.1:0-1124 GCF_000090795.2 Amphimedon queenslandica
ATATTCTAGGTGTGGTCCGTGTGGACTAGAATCTACCCACGTGAATACACGTGGGTTGAATGTGCTGGAAGTATCTAAAGACTGCATGTTATATCATCCTCTGAAGACTTAACAATAATACTCAGTGTCAGTTTCTGATCCATTGGAATGAATCTACTATTTAACAATCATGACTTCTCTCTATTAGGACCCATTTTACACACATGGTAGCATATGGGCTAACAGGGCTTAGGCAGGGATTTATAGGTATGGCTTGGCAAAATTCAGACAGTTCACAATGAAGTACATATCAACTAGTTACTGATAATATGAAATGAAATGTTTTATGAGTATATAGTGGGTCATTTATCAAATTTTCCAATATTAAAGAAGAGAAATCTTCATTTTTATATTATCATTTTTATAATTTCTACATGTACTCATATTGTGTAGAAAGTTTGAGCTGATTTTGAACAAAATAGATTTTTAAAGATGCTTTAAAAGTGGTTCAAAGTCCCTGTACTAGAACAAGACAAATTTTGCCAAAATAATTATAATAGGAGGAAATTTTGCATTTTTATTCAATTTTATGATGCAATTATCTATTGCATAGAAAGTTTGAGCTAATTCCAACCAAAATGGATTTTTATAAATTTTTGAAGTTGCTTTAAAACTGGCTAAATATTGTACAGGGTTATGGCCCAATTTTACAAAATTGAAAATGAGAGATTTTTCCCTCTTTGTTCCTCTTTATAAACTGGGTTTAGGAACTAAGGACTGTAACACTATAAAACTGGTTTAATTAATTAAAATCATTGTTGACTTGTACTCTGCATGTATGGCTGAAGTGTGTGTCATTTTTCATGATTTAATCTCATTTCTGTTTATAAGTCATTGCACCTGCTTCTGCATTAATGGCTCTCGCAATAATTTTAATCCAAATTCATAATAATCAATGACAAAAAGACAACTTTGTGTATTAAACAAAAATGCTATATACATTAAATTATACATGTATATGTACTCTCAAATTTTAGTAGCATCACTTGCAAAATTCCTCCATCAACACGTGTACATTGAAAGCATCGTGTGGAGCAAACATGATCCTACATGTACATGTACATGTATAATTTTATGTCACTAGC
>NW_003558470.1:0-1123 GCF_000090795.2 Amphimedon queenslandica
GTGAATGAAGTATGTAGATCTAATGTAGTTGAGGAATATGTGGATGATGATGTGATTCCAGTCCCTATAAAGAAAATAATCTAATAATAACATCAGTAATAATGGTAACAAACATGGTATGAAAACAGATGAGCATTATAACAGTTTATACTAAACTCACCTTCCAGTCTGATACTGATTGTCTTGGATGACATACTCCCAGCAGTACTGTTAGCAGTACAAGTGTAGTTTCCTTCATTAGAGTAAGAGAGTCCATTAATGTACAGTATACTAGTTCTGGTAGCATCTTCAATGAATAATTCATCAGTTATAGGTATAGTATTATTGAATAGCCAGTTCCAGTGAAATGATCCATTATTGAGTACAGTACAGTTGATACTGATTGAAGACTGAATGTTATCTGGTCCTAATGTCACTACACTGATACTACCATCCTTAAATACAATATCTTCCATTGGAGCAGATACAGGAGTACCTGTTAATAATAATAATAATAATAATACATCAATCACACATTAAGTATCTTACCATTAAAGAACTGAACTTCACTGACTAAAAACCTATCAATTCTACTGTTGGATGGGAATGTGAAATCAATTTGAAAAAGTAGTAATTCTTGGTTAAGAAGTAATGTGACAGTTCTCAGTTGAGAGTCAGTTAATGTCAGTTCATCATTATTAGAGAAGAAATAAGGAATAGTGCCAACATTACTGACATTTAACTGAGGCAGTCCAATACCATCAGTAGGAGAATTAAAGAAATACAGTACTACTGTTGATACAGGAGCCACCACAAAGAAGGTCAGTCTGCTGTTATTTTGATTAAAAGCAAAGAATCTTCCTAATTGACCATTGAGTGAACCCATTGGACCAAAGTCTCCATCAGTTAGTTTAGAAGTATTACCAAAGCAATTCCTCAGAGTAGGACAGCTAGGATCAGTTGAAGTGAGATTTGATCCATTAAAAGAAGAAGAATTAGTCACATCATAAACTATATACAAGTTATACACACTTAGATATGATAACTAATATTAAGGCACTTACGTGCTAAAACCTGTGAAGAAGAACGACATATCATCAAACAGAGTACAAGTAACACAAGGGGTATATCTACTGGGGATCCT
>NW_003558471.1:0-1123 GCF_000090795.2 Amphimedon queenslandica
CATGGCTTACCTATCTGTGGGACAAGCCATGGCTGATTTCTCAAGATTGGTTCAAGACATAAGAGACCCGATGAACATAAAGAAAGTCATAGTAATAGGAGGAAGGTACAGCCTACTATTAAACTAGACAAATGTAAAACATTAAGGAGGCAAAATACACGAATTTAAAAATAAATAAATACAGTGGATTAAGCATTAATTTAATATTAAGAGGACAAGCAAGAAGAGTGATGAACTGTATCTAGATATAGTGGATCTTGATGCAATAGATTTTGATGTAAAATACTCATGCATAATTCTGCAGAGCAGCTCAAAACTTGGAAGGGAACTTTCATACAGTTACATCAAGAGTAGATAATTCTAACTAATCTACTCTTGGTTACAGTTATAGGTAGTCCTTGACTAAGTTGACTTCCTTTCTGAAGTACATGTGATTGGCACTGAGCAACACTTATACATGTACTTTAAACCTACTACATGTACTTTATAAATGAATCATTTGGCAGGGAAGAGGTACATGTACTATAGTATTATACTATACTTTTTGGTGATCAATTTTTATGTGATGTGTTTTTATAAAGTACAGTCGAATATCAATAGATTAGAATGAAGATTTACAATAATTTATGAATGTTTTCAATACCTTGTACCTATAGAAATTAATGGAATTTGTCATTTCCTCCTTTAATTCATCAATAGATGTTTTTGATGCTATTCTGTAATTTGTACATGCACTTAAATGCAATTGCATCAAACATAGTGAAAGGACAATTTCTGCTTATATTCACCTTGATTTATTGAGAATTTTATTTGACTAATAATTATTAATTATTGTATTTTGTGCATATAGTTATGGAGGGATCCTTGCTGCACTGCTAAGATACCAGTACCCTGCTGTGTTTGATGGTGCACTGGCCGCCAGTGCCCCCATGTACATGACAGCTGGACTTACCGAGTCTACGGCATTCTTCCAGAAAGTGACGCAGGTATGTGTCAATTGAAATTAGCACTTATTAGATTTGAAGCCTCTCATTTGCAGTACTATTAATTACATGTATAATTATGTACACATATGTAATATGCCTTGTACAATTATTTACATTTTTTATTGTTATTATTCTTT
>NW_003558472.1:0-1123 GCF_000090795.2 Amphimedon queenslandica
CAAGTACAAGTCTTACAGTGAGTCTGAGAAGAGGAGCTATGATGCTCTGAAACCAGTTCTTGTTAAAAGATTTACCCCTGTTCAACTGACAGCAGCAGTACAGACCAGCAGGGGAGACAATTAAAGTTCGAATGAGTCAGCTGATGAGTATATATGCTTAGGAGTTGAGGAAGTTATTATATAAAGCATATCCCCCAACCTATCATGGGACTCCAGAAGCAGAATTATTAGGCAAGAGGAGTGTTCTCTCTAATCAATCTGTTGTAGAAGGGAATTTCGAGGACTTGGTGTGTAAGGCTCGCTTGAAGAGGCAAAGTGGAAGGAGACAAACCTTGGGACAGAAGAGAAACCAAGGGGAAAAAAAGCCTCCAAGGAAGCCTAGTGATGACTCTGAAGAGAAATAAAGGGGGCTACAAGTGCCATCGATGTAGCAGTACACAACACTTTATTCAGGACTGTCCATTCGAAGGATGGGGAGCAACAAAAGAAGCTAGGTCTTATTTTGTAAATGGTAGGTTCATTACATGTACTATGATCTTGTTATGCCATCACAACAAGACTATAATGTCCCACCCTATGCCTCCCCTAGCATGATTAATATTGTGTTATGTCTGTGCATATGTCACTTCACGTAATAATGCATCTACGTTTGCTAAAATCTGTATAAACATTTGTTCCCTAATTAAGATTGGTTTAGAACTTGCTCTTTGTGTGTCTTGTGAATTTTAAGATTCAAATTTAAATTTTAAATATTCAATTTTAAAATAAAATTCAATTTTAAATTTACAAGTTGTTTGCCCTAATGTTATCGTAAGATCATGTTAACTTGTATTCCTTTTCTTTTGATTAGGAGAGACTGATATAATCTGCCCTGCTAACTGTGATGGCCAGTCATGACCACGTCCACGGCTGCAGACTGCGGCTGAACTAGAGAAACAGAAGTGGGAGGCCAGAGGAGAGGAGCTCAATGGTTAAGAGAAGAGCGAGCTGGAGGCGAAAACCTGAGCAACTGGAATACACAGTGGAGACGTCGATCTCAGGCTCCTTGGACGAGACAGGGACTGAGTGAACGGTAGAAGGATGTCTTCCCATTCATGATGCTTAACAGTTACCAGTGCTGCCG
>NW_003558474.1:0-1123 GCF_000090795.2 Amphimedon queenslandica
GGAAGAAAATTGTTCAATAGCAAAATGTTCAACATCAGGAAATAAATTACAGCAGTCAAAGAATACACATTGAACATGAAAAGACCATTCTTGTTAGAGAGACTTGACCAAGGCTACATAAGAAGCCTTAGGTTGAGTGACAGACATTTCAGAAAGGTATTTAAACTAAAGACACCAATCTGACACTACCAGCAAGAAATTGCTCTCTGCCAGGTCTTTCATTGCTCTCTGCCAGTTCTCCAAAAAACCTGCAGCTTGTGACAACATAATTTATTATTATTTATTTAATTATTTATTTCCTTTTGTTTCTTCTTTTCCTCTTTTTTTCTTTCCCCTCCTATTTCTCTCTTCATAATAATAATAATATTAATAATAATAATAATAATTTTCTCTCTTCATAATAATAATAATAATAATAATAATAATAATAAGTAATAATTATAAGGGGTGCAGGGGGGTCCTAGAAATCCAGGCGTGGCATCGGAGCGCTGCAAACATACAGCAAGGCAATATTATTACTATTGTTGTTATTGTTGTTATTACAAAAATTATTATTGTTAGTATTATTATTATTGTTATTATTATTATTATTATTAATATGTGACCATAATTGACAAAAGGGCCCTTATGGCGGATTTTAAAATTGATAGTTATAATGGAAAATATCAACCTGTGAGTGCTTTGTTAGACAATCATTGTTTCTAAAAGTTTCATGGTAACTTTTTGCATCCTGTGGAGTAATTTTATGATAACTGGGGCTCAGGAAGTTGGATTTCTTAGGCTAGAAAGACAAATTTCACTACCCGCCATAAGGTACCTTTTGTCAATTATGGTCACATATAAAAAATAATGAACATGTACAAAATCAATGACTAGAAGAAGAAAATAGGGGAAAGAGGGAGATCCCAGAGGAGACAACAGAAAAACAAAAGGGAAACATGAAAAAATAAAAAAAAATAGCTAAGAAAACAAACAAAACAACAAAGTTATTATATTATTAAATGTTATTATAAATAACAAAAAGCACAATAAAGATCAAGAAAGAAAGAAGTCAGCACTGGCCATTCAAAACAGAGGGGATGGTAGGAAGGTGACTAGGCCACATTTGGACATTAGCAATGAG
>NW_003558475.1:0-1123 GCF_000090795.2 Amphimedon queenslandica
GTTTTATTATACTGAAACCTTCGAAGGGTTGTATGAGATTTTATATTATTAGCTAAATTACTCATAGTAATTGAGTAATAAAAACAGGTATTGGCTAAATATGGTAAGGATATAGTATAATTGTCCCAGTTAACTGCTGATATCCAAGGAACAATTGTACTAGGTGCAGGTAATGTATCTAAATATGGGTAAAATATGATACAGTACAGAGGCACGTACAAGATGTAACATACCTCCTATCACAAAAGGACAAGTATCAGTTGCTAAAGTATCATTATTGATGGATCTAAGTGCTCTACATTCAAGAGTATAATTAATCATATAGGGCTTAACACGAAATGCTATATCAGAGATGATAGGGCTACCAGTAGAAGTTAGGTTAGTAGTGAAATCGATTCCAAATGATTTTATGGTTCCCACACTAGCTCCTGGACCATACATACTAGAGCCAAGTAAATACTCAGTAGCATTGTATACTCTCCATTCTAATGTATCAGCAGAGTCTACCCTACACTGATAACTAGCTCGGTCATGCATACAAAATGGTTGACCTGCAGGACTAAGACTAATAGGACAGCTGATGAACTGAGCTTGAGATGCACCTAAATAAAAAATCTATATGTACTAGAGGCTACAGCACTAGATTTCTAGATATAACGGGTCTTGACTACTTACCAAAGTTGCCAGTTACTAGTGACAGGGAAAAAAGCACGACTAACAACACATTTCTCAATCCAGACAGCATTGCTGCAACAACAATAATCATGTCGCAAACTAATTTGGGCGTAGCATAGATATTATAGATATTATAGAAACAGATCACGTGATCCCATTCAAATCAATGTAATTATTCAGGTACAGTCTCTGTGACAGTGAGAGGCCGACGAAAATCCCTGACATCGCTGGAAAGAATGGTCTCTAGTGAAGTCCCGCAAGCTATTTCACCTGTACTTGAGCTCTTATAATATACTCACATGTTTATATTTTTCTTTGATACAAAAATAAAATGTGTTAGCTGGGTAAAAACAGGTGTTTAAAGCAAGTGCGCTTCCCGTGACAAGAGAAAATGTCTTATTCTCCCTCCTGCAAACAAGCTTTAGCTACCCCAGTTTCATTTTATGAT
>NW_003558476.1:0-1123 GCF_000090795.2 Amphimedon queenslandica
TTTTATTTTTATTTTTTTTTGCAGATAGCTTGGGAGCACCTTTGGATTATTATTTCTGATTTTTAGAATTGTTTCCGATTTTTTCCGATGCCGCCGAATTTTTTTAAATTTTTTTATTAATTTTATTTTTATTTTTTTTTGCCGATAGCTTGGGAGTGCCTTCGGATCATTTTTTATGATTTTTAGAATTTTTTCCGATTTTTTCCGACGCCGCAGGAATTTTTTTTTATTCTTTACTTTTTTTTTTTTTTTTTTATTTTTTTGCCAATAGCTTGGGAGTGCCTTTGGATTATTTTGTCTGATTTTTAGAATTTTTTCCTTTTTTTTTCTGACGCCACCAGAATTTTTTTTATTTTATTTTTTATTTTTTATTTTTTAATTTTATTATTTTTTTGCCAATAGCTTGGGAGCGCCTTCGGATTATTATTTCTGATTTTTAGAATTTTTTCCGATTTTTTCCAACGCCGCCGAAATTTTTTTTATTTTTTCTTTAATTTTATTTTTATTTTTTTTTGCCGATTGCTTGGGAGCACCTTTGGATTATTATTTCTGATTTTTAGAATTTTTTCCAATTTTTTCAGATGCCACTGGAATTTTTGTATTTTTTTAAATTTTATTCCTTTTTTTGGATAGCTTGGGAGCACCTACAGATTTATTTCTGATTTTTAGAATTTTTTCCTATTTTTTCCGACGCCGCCAAAATTTTTTTAATTTTTTCTTTAATTTTATTTTTATATTTTTTTGCTGAAAGCTTGGGAGCGCGTTCGGATTATTATTTCTGATTTTTAGAATTTTTTCCAATTTTTTCTGATGCCGCTGGAATTTTTTTTTTTTTTTTTTTTTTCGGATAGCTTGGGAACATCTTCGGATTATTATTTCTGTTTTTTATAATTTTTTCCGATTTTTTCCGATGCCGCCGAAATTTTTTTAATTTTTTTATTAATTTTATTTTTATTTTTTTTTTGCCGATAGCTTGGGAGCACCTTCGGATCATTTTTTCTGATTTTTAGAATTTTTTCCGATTTTTTTCGACGCCACAGGAATTTTTTGTTATTTTTCACTTATTTTTTTTAATTTTATTTTTTTTTGCCGATAGCTTGGGAGCGCCTTCGGATCATTCTTT
>NW_003558477.1:0-1122 GCF_000090795.2 Amphimedon queenslandica
GCTTGACACTAGACTAGAGCAAAATTCAACTTGAGCATTAGCATAACTTGAGGACTAGCAGAAATATTGTAAACCACCTTACAGTGTACGTACATGTACATGTACATTTTCATACATACACATGTAATATTCATGTACATGTGAACATGTACATGTTAATTGTAGGAATAGCTTATTTGTTCTACTCTGACTGTCAATATTGATACACTATGTACATGCACTGTCATCATAAATACCCACTGTACATACAATACCTGTATATTTGTCCTATTGACTGTCACGTGGGCACACTCTTTAATGAGTACATATCAGTTCCAGTAACACGTGTGAGTGAGGAAGAAGGAAGGAAGAAGGAAGCATGAGCTGTCAAATGAAAGGACACACCTCATTGAGGTTAGCGAAGAACTGACAGTAGTCCCAGACTCAAGATCAAGTATGGAATGAGAGCATCATAGGAAGAACACATAGCAGGGGACAGACCTCCATCAAGAAGACAGACAACTACTGATGGAGGAATACTTGAAGGAGAGGAGAGAGCTATAGGTATCAACTGAGAAGAGAGAGGGAGACAACTGGATCCTGAACAAGACCTGTGGTATGAAGGTGACTGATGCAGGTCTTTGGACAAACAAGAAATAACAAGACAACCGACACTAATAAACTATCATGTCATCTATCTTGAACAAATGTGATCTACTATCAAATCTGAATTATTTTTGACCTTTCATCCTCACCAAATGTCATTCGCTCATAGCTCCACCCATACAGTATTTGTCTTCTCTGTGCAAGCAAGTGCTTTTTTAATTTGTTTCCATAACTCTTTTCACTGTCTAGTATACATTTGCTTTTAGTTGCTGGTACATGTACATGTGTCACTGGCTTAATTGTCCTTTGTAGATGTACTCTTGCTATTAGCGATGATCAAAACTATAATACAGAAGATAGCAATATAGTTTGATATCAATATAGTTGCAAACAGATATCAAATGTTTCCAGTAGTAAAAGCTGGAATTTGAATACTTGCTAGATAATTTTATTTGTTTTGTATTTGTTATGTATACAAAATACTTTTTCTGCCAGCTTGTTAACATTACTGGCTTGTCTTGTGATTCTTGTCTTACT
>NW_003558478.1:0-1122 GCF_000090795.2 Amphimedon queenslandica
GAAAATACATTTCCTTGCTTTACTACTTTCTTGAGGCCTTTTCAGAAGCTTAGAAAGCATCTTGAGGATTAATGGGGTCTAGCAGTCACCTGAAGGATCGCTATCAGGAAATATAGAGTGGTTTTCTGGAACAAAGGCTTTTTCAATTGTTTCTTCATTGCTGCCAATGGAAAACTGACACCCAACGAATTAATTTTTTCTTGAAAGTTATTACAGCATGCAATGAATCTTTATTTTGCAATGAATATACTTAGCACGCATATCCTCTATTGATACATACACACACAAATAAATCATATACATGTTTGTGGCTATAATTGAGTACCGATTGGCTGATTATTAAAATCATCATTATAGTGAAAAATATCAACTTCTATGTGTTTTGTTAGAAAAGCACTGTTTGCAAAAATTACATAGTAACTATTCGCATGGTGTACAAAAATACTTCACTATAAATGGAGCATGGCAAGTTGGATTTTTCGCTATAAAGACAAACTTAATTAACTATCATAAGGTACCTTTTGTCAATTACAGTCACACTTAATACATGTACTTACTGTACAAGGTTCTGTGTGAGGTACAATACTCCATCCAGTGGTTGGTTTGTCTTGTTGAGCATCAAACTTTAATTCAATAAAATCACCTCGTAATGTAAGTGTAGAGTCTTGCTGGACAAAATTAAAGTTGATACGTTGACATATCTTAGCATGAGGATGCTTCCTTTTGATATACTGTCAATAAAACACATTAATACACATCATGTACACAATATTCATATCTTTCCTGTGAATGATGTTGCCGATTTATAATGATATTCATTGGGATACTGTAAATGGAAAATTTTTCAGGCCGCCATTGTGGAGGTATACTATCATTAGCTAAAATGGACCGACAGGCTAAAAACTGTCAATTCTACTTCTCCACGTCACTCCAATGGCTCTAAACAGTTGCAGACTACTGAAAAGAAAGATAAAGGTTGCAATTTTTTACTTTTGAGGCTATAACTGCTTGCACTTCTTACAAAACGGCAGAAAGTGTATCGAGCTCCATTGAAAACAGTGCAGCAATACCTCCACAATGGCGGCCTGAAAAATTTTCTATTTACAGTATCCCAATGAATAT
>NW_003558479.1:0-1121 GCF_000090795.2 Amphimedon queenslandica
TTAAATACTTTTCCGATTTGATTATCAGCAGCTGGTATCCAGTAAGGAGAATCATTAACTAACCTCCAACAACTAACCAATGGAGGCTCTATAAAGAGAGAAAGTGGAAGTAACTAAAAATTTTTAAAAGTGGCAGTACCGCAAGTGTAGAAATTTTCGAAGTAATATATTTTCGCGGTTTTGTGCTAGTTGCTTTATTCTATAAATTTCTCGTGGATAAAATTTCATGGATAATCATAAAAGGGGGTGGTCAGTGAGGTCATGTGATGAAATAATTATTGCATGTGAACTCTCCTCGTTTTCTACTTTACTTCTTTGGATCATTAGCAACACCAGCTGCTTGTGACTTCTCCTCAGGTTTGTCTTCTTCACTATCTTGTCCTTACTACACCTGAAGAACTTGTACAGTGCCATTGTTATTAACAACTATAATTGGACGTGTGGGCGTTCTGTTCATAAAGGGTTAAATTATTAATTTTTGCGGTTAGCTAGTACCCGCGAAAACAGTGAAAATTAATACACCTCGAAAATTCTACACTTACAGTATTAATTGCTAAACTTGCAATTGGAATAAAATCACAGCGGTCAATTATGTCACCTTGATAATTCACAATTATTGGCAGATAAAAAAGTTAAACTAAATTGTAGAATTATGTACCAGTAATTACAAGTACATGTAAATTTCAATTTTTACCTATACCTTTAGCATCACTCCATCCAGCTATTACAATCACATTAAAATTTGATAGATACTGTATATCACCAGCACCATATGGGAAGTAATCCAATAGACTAACACTGTGCAATAATATATACCTCTTATTCTGCCTATAGTAGTAAAGAATACTCATCATAACAGATACAACTGCATGTACACAATATAGTATAGTAATTTTAGTGGCGATTTTACTATAAATTTATAATTTGGCAATTTCTGTACATGTGTATGCATTACGAGCATTTATACATGTAAAAGTACATCAATTAATTGTAGTTTTAATATTGGGGGATTTTGATCATAAATTGCCAATTACCAAAATTAATTTACCAAGATAAAAATCTGTCACTAAATTAACTATCATGCCAGTATCTCATCTCATTCACTTACTTCAAACAGTATG
>NW_003558480.1:0-1121 GCF_000090795.2 Amphimedon queenslandica
AGAAAAGAGAAGCTTTCTCATCATTACTAGATGAATCATTCCTTATCTTCTGTAGAATAGGAAGGGACACTTCTTCCACTGACAGTATAAACTCTAACAATTGAAGTGACTCGAACATTGAGTAAACACAACTACTAGGAATATCTCCCTCATAACCAGACACCAAGGATCTTCCTTCCCACCAAAAACTATGATACTTCTTATATAACTCCAGCTTCTCTCCCTCACTGAATAAAAGTTCCTTTCTCAATATTTTATCATTTCCATGATAGTCAATACATGCTGTGTAAATAGATTCTGCTGTTGGTGATTGTGTCCACTGATCCTTCTCTATACAATATATCAATCAGTTAATGATTTAATTACTAACATATCACATACTCTCAATATTTCCCTTTTGAATCATCAGCAGTTGTACACTAGTTATTGATATATTTTCTTGTAGTAACTCAATCTCTTTCTTATACTCCACTAATGCCTCCTCTCTTCCTGTCATGAGGTAGTATAGACAGATTATACCAGTAGACTCAGTACCTGCTTTCATTAGGAGAGAGGTTCGGAAATACTGAGTCTCTGATTTCTTTGATTTGAATATTTTATTTATCAACTTCCTTCTAGTCAGTAGCTTCACTTTCAGTTTAGACTCTACAGTAATGACACAATGAGAATTTTAATTTATAAGATAATTGTACTGATTGTTCAAATGATTATCAACTCCACATTACTTTAATACATGCTTTAAGTTAGTACTATACCTGGTGTCTCTAGTCTCCTTTCAATATACTCTATACAAGTAAAAATACATTAATAGAATATCTTCATCATTCACTAACTATACCTTTTCTTTCTTTGATGATATTCAGTTGTTTATCTTGTTCAAATTTTGATCCTATACCATTAGTATAAGTAACATCAGTAATTGAGTAATAGATCAACTATCACACCTTCTTTGTAATCAAGTAAAGTCCTCAGTTCTTGTTCCTCTCCATCAGCTAGTTTAATCTCCTCTGCAACACACTCATTATTCATTACCTATAATCAGTACATAATATTAAACAAGGTCTCATACAGTTACAGTATCTTATACTTTGTATCTGATCCTTTTATCATAGACAGTGTAG
>NW_003558481.1:0-1121 GCF_000090795.2 Amphimedon queenslandica
GAGATCAGGCAGACCCTCTCTCTCCCACAACTAAAAATAAAAATAAATAAACATAAACATGTCAATAAAAAAGGAAGCAGGGGGGTACTTTTTCAAATAGAGAGAGCATCCTTAGAACAATCATATCTTGTCTCAGATCGTCTCCTAGTTTGAGTATGAGTCTTGTTGGTACCGGTCTCAGAGCGGTTGGATCAACATTACACATCTCAAGCCATTGAGGTCGCTATGGTGATAGAGTGAAGCTGTCCACTCACACACTTAATGACTTACTTTCTTAGATCCCATGATCCTACACTTGGCCGGATTGAGATTGCCTAGGGCGATCCTTGGGTTGTAAACCGGAGTCAGTACTTTACTGGGTATCTCGTTACTTCGGAGGAGGTCTTGTAATGCTGTCTGCATCTTAATAGCTTCATTATTACCACTCTTCTCGACCTTAGAGAGAAGATACATGTAAGATTAATTATTATTAATATTTTAAAAGCTAGGTTGTTATTTATTATGAATATTTTCAAAAATTATCCGTCTTTTATTTTACTTGTTTTCCAATGTCTTCAAGTTGTATTTGCATTTCGAGCTGGTTCTCAAATCGCTGGAGCATAGACTGACCACACCCCTTTAAATAGGCCTCTAGGAGTACACCAAAGCGAGGAGTGAAGAGTGGATTGTACATTTCACATTTTAAGTACCTAACAATAAAAAAATCAAGTCGGAATCGACTCAAACTTTCTGGATAGTATAAGGACATCAATATGTATCAGAAAATGTAATAAAAATTCGGGGTGATTTTGGAGCCATTTTTTGGAAAAAATCATGGGCTATAATAGCCTTGGGTATTTTTCAAAAATTGGCTCATTTTTAAAAATGGTCATAAATCAAAAATTTCTTATCAGAATCGACTCAAACTTTCTACATAGCATAAGGACATCAATATGTATCAGAAAATGTAATAAAAATTTAGAGTGATTTTGGAGCCATTTTTTGGAAAAAATCATGGGCTATAGCCTTGGGTATTTTTCAAAAATTGGCTCATTTTTAAAAATGGCCATAACTTAAAAATTTCTTATCGGAATCGACTCAAACTTTCTACATAGCATAAGGACATCAATATGTATCATAAA
>NW_003558482.1:0-1121 GCF_000090795.2 Amphimedon queenslandica
CCATAACATTGCAAACAATATGAATGAGTTTATGAAATCAGGAATTTTATTTAAAAGTTTAGATTTTATGTATTCACTAAATGATAAATTCTGCGCTGAACAGTTTTGTCTGGGATGATGCTCTCCTTATTGTCTAGTAGGAAATAAAGTAGGAAAGCACAACAAATCAAGATGCTCTTGCCTATTGTCTATCAGCACTTTTTTACATTCATTAATTTATATTGATTGACATCAGAACCTGTTCCAATTTCACTATCAAGATTTCTAATTGTATATGCCAAAACCCCTTCTAAATCTTGATCATTCGCTTCTTAAAGCATTTCAAGTAGTATTGCTAACTACTTGTGTAACATTGTTAGGCGATTCGTCGATGAAATCATCGTTTCTATAAAGCCAATTTATTTCTTTTAATTTTGTTAATGCTGCTTTTATTTTATTTACATCAAGTAAACTACACCAGACATTTGAGTTGGTATGCTGTCCATTAATAATATGAAGTTCTGGATTAGGCAAATGGTTAGATTCTATATCAACCTCATTTAAAGTGCCCATTGTTTTTTCAAGGGGAAGAGGTAAATAAGACATTGCACATTTAAGAACCTTCAAACAATTATAGGTAGGCACTTTTAAGGTGTGTGTGTCTAGCCTAACAATTGTCGGAAAACATTTGGCACTCTGTATTAACTGGCAACTTAAAGGATTCAAATTTTCCAATTCTTTGGGTAGCGGCTCACACTCTACCCCATTGAGCACGCAATGCGCTCGAACTTTACTTTTCCTTGTAATAAATTTACAATGATTACTATTATACCTAACTTTATTCAATGCTGTATGATCATTCTTTCTAATGTAATCTAATAGGATATTCCAAACATCGCTATCTAAATTTTTATCTTCAGTGACAGACTTTTTTCTTCAAAGCCTATAGCAACTACAACAAGAACTAACAGCCTGCTCTGACACAGCTTTTTTACAATATTGAATAGCATCTAAATACTAAAATAAAGTGTAGTATCTATGTTTGCCCTTGTGATAATTCCCAGCAAGATCTTGTGAGATTTAGTCCAAGATCTTATCAAGATTTATGTAAGATCACACATTATTTTGGTAAGATCTTTCAT
>NW_003558483.1:0-1121 GCF_000090795.2 Amphimedon queenslandica
TGACTAATTCTTGTACCAGAGCTGCTGCTTTTCAATTAGAGACGATTCTTCCACCAGCTCCTCACCAACTGTGAAGCCTAGGAATATCAACAAATGCCTATAATAAGTTGTTTTCTTTGTTGCCACACCAACACCTTGACACACCCACATCTTGGCCTGACCACTTTTGAGGTGCTTGCTACAGGCCTGCAAGGATTGCTTGATTTAGGGCTATAAATTTATTTGTTTTACATGGGCTTCAAGTTCAAATTACAAATTACAGATTCAAATTTACAAATGATACAATAGCAGTAACACTAGAAATTAGACTGTACATGAATCTAGGTGCGTGCATAATTCTCAATCTTTTATTTGGTTGAAATCTTTTGAACAGCTGCAATCACACAACCCACAACTCCTCCAAGAGCTCCTCCAGCAGCACTACCAATAACTCCTCCAGTCCTTGCAGCTAGAGCTGCTCCTAATGCTGTGCCTCCACCAGAATCAGCAGCAGTACCAGCTACACGACCAATCCCTGCTCCAACACCACCCCCAATTACAACTCCAGCAGCACCCCAAGATATAATTGTAGCATAAACTGAGTAAGCTTGAAGGGCAGGTAGTGCCTCATCACTACATCGTTGAAGACATGTACACCACAGGTCATATAACCAATCATCTGTCGTAGGAAATTTTCTTTTTTTGTATGGGCAACCGGCGATACAGAATGGCACATCAGAGAATACTTCCTGAGCAGCTTTAGAAATGAGATCTTTAAAATCGTCAATTGCTTTTGTAAATTCTTGCTTTTCCTCTTCTGGAGTCAATGGTGGGATATTTATTTGTTCAAGGAAGAAATTAGCAAAAGTCAAAACAACTACTGTTCTCTTCCATGCTTCTGTTGGCATTTTAGTAGAAAGTGTAGTAAACATTGGCTGAACTCCTTTTTTATCAACTCTATTATCCATCTTCACACAGACTAATATCAAATCGAATCTGTTAGCTTCGGCTATCTCCTCAATAATACTCTGATCGCTCCTTCCCCTAGTATCACCAAATCCAACTGTATCGTATACCCATAGCTTAACTCCCACAAAGGTTCCTCTATATACTTTCATTTGATCCGTCCCAGCATTTGCTCC
>NW_003558484.1:0-1121 GCF_000090795.2 Amphimedon queenslandica
GAAATGTGTATTACATTAAACCCTTTATCGTCCAGTATAGAAATGTTGCAGTTTTTACTGTTGAGGTAACGAATGATGGGAAGGTTCTTAGAGAAAGCTGCAATAAGTAGTGGAGTACGTCCAAAAGAGTCGGTCATATCAAGAGATAATGGTGAATGGTCTATAATGTACTTGACTATACTCAATGATCCTTCTTCACAGGCTAAATGAACTGGAGCCATTCCATTGTAATCTTTAATAGTGAGATCCAACTGATGCTCCTCCACTAGATGTTTGAGTGTAGGAAGAGAATGACTTTTACATGATAAATGAAGAGTTGTTGATCCATTTGAAGTTTTAGCTGATACGTCACACTGAGGAAGACTAGTGAGGTAGAGAACTATAGCAACATGTCCTTCCTGACATGCTATGTGAAGGAGTGTAGATTGAGTATTACCAGTAGGATCAGTGGCATTAATATCAAATGAATAATTGTTTAATAAATGCTTTAAACAATACAAATGGTTGTATTTTGCAGCAAGAAAAGGTAATAAACCATTCTTGAATGAGGCTACATTGATATGATACTCATGTCTTAGCCATTCTAGTATATGAACATGTCCAGCTGCTACTGCAGCTTCTGGTGAAGTTGCCCTGTCAAATATTTTAGGATTGAGTTTGTATTGTTTTATTAATAATCTTAAAAGATCAAGATTACCATTTTCACATGCCCATGTCACACAATTGTAGCTATCTTTATCTTCAATAGTGAAATCACATTTCATTTTAAATAGAAATGTCACTAGTTGTATTAAACCACTACCAACACAGGCATGTTGGATAGGTAAACCATTATTATCATCAGTAGAATTTAATAGACTAGTATATTGTGGATAATTATTAATAATATACTTAATAAATGAAAAGTGACCATTCAATGTAGAATAATGGAGCACACTCATTTTAGCTGCTCCGTCTACTCTATCCAAATCACATTCACAATCTTTTACTAAATACTCTAAGACATCAATAGCACCAACTTCAGCTGCAAAATGAACTGCTTGCATACCATCACCAGTTTTAACTTGAGGATCTAGTTTATATTCATTAACTAATAATTTAATTAATGATAGTTTAGTACT
>NW_003558485.1:0-1121 GCF_000090795.2 Amphimedon queenslandica
GTAAGCTTTAGATTAGTCCTATACGGTCCACTTCATTAAAAATGCTTTCTTGCATGCATAGCTGAGATATCCAGCCTTGAAGTTGCTAATATTTCAATGCAGAAACTTGCTAATGTTCCCCCCATGTACGTCATCGTGTGACCACGCCCACAACCGGAAGTGATTTTGACAAAAAGGCTGCAAGGCAAGAAATTGCAACTTTTGACCCAAGATTTAGTATGGAAACAGTACTTTTTGATAATTTTACTTATTTTTCCTATGATTTTTTATTTATTACCAACTTATTTCTGCAAAAAAAGTTTTTGGGTCGAGTTACCCTTTAAATCAAGAGGCTGCAACCTGTCAGTGCAATTAGGAGGTACAATGACATAAAGGATGTTATTTTTTATTAGTAACTTCAGCACAGATTCAGTTGTCTGGCTTTGAAACTTGTCAAAAATAACAAGAGCCAATTCAGATGGCAGTAGGTTATGATTACTTGTATGTGTTATGTTCCATGAAGGTGGGAAGTCAACTGTTGGAAGACATTGGCTAGTTTTACCTTGGTAAACAAGTTGTATCGGCAAAAAAGTTACCTGTTATAGACCCTACAAAAACTGCTGTGATTTGCCTTTTGTCATTAATTCCTGCAACTTCCACCCTCTTTGACTCTTCTTTCTCCATTGTCCATTGCGACACGGGTACATAGTTGAGTCCTGTTTGGTCCCAGTTCAGTACTAAGTCATGTGGCATGTCATCTATAGTAACTGCTGCCTTGATATCTATCAAGTATTGACGTTTTAACTCATCAAAATTCTCAACAGATACTTTTGCTTTGGTAGTGGCCTTATGTTTAACAAAATTCATTTGTTTCAAAAAAACATCTTGCCCATCCCTTCTTCAAAGATAAATGACCACCATTACACTCCAGTGACAACGGATTTCTCTCCATCAATATTCCAGTAGCAGCTGATATTACTATAGATGAATTAACGACTCCTCCACCAGCTCGGAGAGCAGTTATATATGCCTTTAGTTCTTCTTTTAACTGATCATTTAGATAACTAGGCCTCCCTCTTTTCTTGCTGTTGATTTCTCTCACCTTGATGTCGTCAACTCCACCATCCTTTACCATTTTAATA
>NW_003558486.1:0-1121 GCF_000090795.2 Amphimedon queenslandica
TAATTATACTGACTGTCACAATAATCACAAATATTACCTTTATCATGCTGTTTCTTGTCTTCTCTCAGTGCAGATATCATAATAGGATCATCATTAATAGTCTCCAAGAAAAGAGAAGCTTTCTCATCATTACTAGATAAATCATTCCTTATCTTCTGTAGAATAGGAAGGGACACTTCTTCCACTGACAGTAAAAACTCTAACAATTGAAGTGACTCCAACATTGAGTAAACACAACTACTAGGAATGTCTCCCTTTTTACCAGACACCAAGGATCTTCCACTCCACTCAAAACTACTCCACTTGTTATATATCTTCAGCTGCTCTCCCTCACTGAATGAAAGATCACCACTCCTTATTCTCTGATAGTCAATACGTGCTGTGTAAATAGATTCTGCTGTTGGTGTATCCAGTGATTGTGTCCACTGATCCTTCTCTATACAATATATCAATCAGTTAATGATTTAATTACTAACATATCACATACTCTCAATATTTCCCTTATGACTCATCATCAGCAGTTGTACACTAGTTATTGATATATTTTCTTGTAGCAACTCAATCTCTTTCTTATACTCCACTAATGCCTCCTCTCTTCCTGTCATGAGGTAGTATAGACAGATTATACCAGTAGACTCAGTACCTGCTTTCATTAGGAGGGAGGTTCGGAAATACTGAGTCTCTGATTTCTTTGATTTGAATATTTTATTTATCAACTTCCTTCTAGTCAGTAGTTTCACTTTCAGTTTAGACTCTACAGTAATGACACAATGAGAATGTTATTAATTTATAAGATAAATTGTAGTGATTGTTCAAATGATTATGACCTCCACATTACTTTAATACATGCTTTAAGTTAGTACTATACCTGGTGTCTCTAGTCTCCTTTCAATATACTCTATACAAGTAAAAATACATTAATAAAATATTTTCATCATTCACTAACTATACCTTTTCTTTTTTTGATGATATTCAGTTGTTTATCTTGTTCAAATATTGATCCTATACCATTAGTATAAGTAACATCAGTAATTGAGTAATAAGATCAACTATCACACCTTCTTTGTAATCAAGTAAAGTCCTCAGTTCTTGTTCCTCTCCATCAGCTAGTTTAATCTCCT
>NW_003558487.1:0-1121 GCF_000090795.2 Amphimedon queenslandica
CATATATCTTCAAACTCAGCTCTCTTGATGCATTTATTGATAACCTCTCCTTCCCACTGGAGGTACTTAGGGACACTCTCACTAATACCCTATACAAATACATGTACCATTGTTTATCTATGCAGCATAATAAGATACAAATTATACAGCATAGTGATCATTATTTTATTTACAAAGACAAATTGTTCTAGTATTACCTGTCCATAGAATGCTTCACGTTTCAGTATATCGTCAATATCTACTCTGGCAACAGGACATCAACCAGTTCATCACTAGAGCAACTATCACTCATCTCTGCCCACTTCTCGGGACCTCCCTCAATGAAATCAGCACAGCGAGACCATTCAGGTCTATGAGTAATCAATAATAAAATAAGAATAACTTTCACAATTAATCAACATTCAACACTTTGCATAATATATTTTAGTGTGTTCCGTCATGCTACTGACAATTACCTTGGTGTAGCGGACCGTTTGATTTGTTCCAGCTCTGCCATTAGCTTGTCTCTCCTTTTTTGCCCATCTTTATACATGATCAACAATGAACTACAATTATGAGCATGAGTGTATGACTTGTATATACAAAATTATAAGCCTACTCATTAAATTAAATGGTGCTCTATGTATATTCTCTATATTATTAGTATAAATTATACACCAAGGTAGAGGCTTCTATAGGATATATTATCCAAGGGATATGTCGGAGTCATGAGGTTAATAAATGCCATAGAAACCAATACTGAGGTGTATAATACATACTAGCTTAAGTGCTTCTACGAGACATTTGAAAAATAACTACCAGCTGCTGATAAAAAGACCACAGTTGACATACACACAACATACCGAACAGTAACAGGCTAGGCAAGTAAAGAATCAGGACTGATTATAGGGCGTAGTACCATTTAATTTAATGAGTTACATGTAGGTTAACATGACCTACAATAGTGCAATTTCATTGGTCAATTGCAAGTGTGCACTATGATAGAAGAAGAACTAGAAGAAATAACAGATAAACACCTCCTTTCATGTTTTAAACATGGAGACATAGTTGACAAGTTGTGGTATTTCTTTGAAAGGCTTGAGCAGCTTCCAAGCATTTGATCATTAATTAACATTAACATC
>NW_003558488.1:0-1120 GCF_000090795.2 Amphimedon queenslandica
GGACTGCCATGAGTCAGAGAGAGAGCCAGTGAAGTGAGACTTGAAATCAGGAGCAGCAGAACCTTCCTGTCAATGAAGCTTACCAATGATAGACTCCACACCAGCAGCTAATGATACCAAAGAAGAGTATAACTATATAAAATATATTATCACAATTATTAAAATATATTATCACAATATTATCACAATTAAGCGAAAACCCGATTTACATAATGCTCCATTAATATTATCACTACCTTTATTCCATAATGCATTCCATTTCCAAGATTATTAACAGTTTTAAGACACATCCCATCTTTACCATCCCACAATGCTATGAACCTATTAATATAACATTAATAACTAGCCACACCCCTACCACATCAACGCACCCATTTTTACTAAGACTGACAATCCTGTCCCTGTCTCCAGACTGCATTCCTAGTAATAATAGTCTCGGACACAACTAGAAAAAGATGGGCATTAATTGGAAATTGTGGTGGACATTAATTAAAATGATACATAACGGCTTTTAAGTGATAGTGATAACTGGTCTGACCGCAAATTCTCCGTTGCTTCTCTTCCTGTATATATAAATCTGTCCCGTTTTAGTACCAGTAGCGCCTCATTTATCCTCCTCTGTCCTATTAAATACACAATATAATAGTCAGCAGGGGCGGATCTAGGGGTGGGCCAGGGTGGGCCAGGCCCACCCAAAAATTTTGTGCAGTAATTTAAAATCAACTTTTTCATGTGGATGACTATGTAAACTGTGAAGCATGACTATGCAAACAATTTGTAAACCACAAAGGAGCTCATTTTAACCGCTTTAATCTTCAAAATTTTGACTTTAAATGCAAGCCTTGTTGGCCACACCCACTAATTACCACACCTAAATCATCAAGGCCCACCCAAGAATCCAATCCTAGATCCGCCCCTGATAGTCAGTATCAAAATCCAAAGCTCTGCATGCTCTGTACCTGGTCATACTGGTAATATCGTGTACTGGAGGATGATGGCCTCAAAACACAATAGGAACCATAATCTCATGACTAGTTGGCGCCAGTTGGGGACTTGGGGTATAAAAGTCGATAAAAGTCTTCTTGACACTCCGTGTATATTATCTATGCTGCGATGGACA
>NW_003558489.1:0-1120 GCF_000090795.2 Amphimedon queenslandica
ATTGATGTCCTTATATTGTGTAGAAAGTTGTATGTATATGTACATGTCAAACCAAATACTATAATAATATTACATGTGTAATTGATATTAAATATCAATTACAATACAAGGTCCACCTGGTACTGACTATGAGGGAGGACGTTATCATGGACATATCTTATTACCACCAGAATATCCAATGAAACCACCTTCCATTGTTATACTAACTGTGAGTGAGAAAATGACTGGGAAAAACAAAATACATGTACATGCATGTACATGTACATGCATGTACAACATAGGCGGCTGCAGGGGCAGGCATTGAGGGCAATGCCCTACTAGAATTTCTAACCGGAAGATGACATCATCATAATTAGCAGTTAATTAATAGTTATTTAGTAATTATGACATGGTTTAATTCATCATTATAGCTAATTTTAATGACAAAAACTACATTATTTTGCTAAAAAAAGTGATAATTAGTAGAGAATAAGCTGCTAACTGCATGGTTTATTCACAGGAAGCCAGCCAGCCACTTGATAGGTCCATATCTATGGCCACCTCAGGAAGACATAATCTACAGTAACCTGCAGCTAGAATAACTGACTCTTTCATATAGCAGCTTCATTGTTAATCATCATAGTCAGCTAGGACTCATTGAACAGCTAAATCACCTAGCTACTGATACTCTGTATTGAAAGAGGCCTTTTAGGTACTGAATTTTCTCCTCTTGAACAAAAGAATGGCCGGGTAACTCTTCATTGAGAAGTTCAGAGCCTTTTTCAACTGAATTTTGTCACTAAGTGCTAAAATAGAAGTCTTTAGAGACTTAAACCATGTTGTAAACTCAAGAGCAAGACATGTGGGTGTGGTCATGGCCACACCTACTTTTTGACCACTCCCACTTTCAGCCACACCTTTGCCCTACTTGCACTGAAATCCTGCAGCCGCCTATGGGAATTAAGGACTTAAAAAGGTTCTCTTTACTTTCTAAAGAAGTCTTTTTGGGATGACCTTATGGCCAATTTTCACAAAAAAAGGCAAAGGCACTGCTTTTTTCAGAAAATTGGAAAAACGGCTCCAAAATCACCACAAATTTTTATTACATTTTCTGATACATATTGATGTACTTATGCTATGC
>NW_003558490.1:0-1120 GCF_000090795.2 Amphimedon queenslandica
TAAATGGAAGACACACCCCAAATAAATTATCATTATAGAATAATCTATCAATCAAAATAGTCAATGATGGCAGCATTCTTAAACTTGTCTTCTTTGATCAACTCCATCAGTTTGCTAATTGACTCAGCTACACTGAGAACTTGATTATTACGAACAAGGTCTTGGAAGCTAGCTTTAGTTGAAGCAAAACCAGCCTCATTCCTGACAGCATGAAGCATGTCGGTATCACAAGGACCAGGGCTGTAACTCAACATCCTAACATCTGGATGCTCAATAGCCAATGCTTTGAGAAAAACATTCCTAGCTGCTTTAATTGATGCATAAGCTACACCACCACCAAAAGGTATCTTTGCAGCAAGCGATGACATGTTCATGATGAATCTTGGTCCAGTTTTGATGCAAGAGAGGAAGCGTGTGGTTAGAATCCACATTGAAGTATAGTTAGCAGTGAGGTATTGAGCAATAGCAGCAGGATCAGTTTGATCTGCAGTAGGAGTAACAATATCACCCAGGGAACCAGCATTGTGAAAAATGGCTGCTTGGTTGTATTTTTCAGAGCTGTATCCATCCAGTATTTTTGTGGATATGTCAGATAAGCAAGCAAGATCCCCAAGGTCAGCTGGGACAATGGTAACATTGACAGGACTTGATTTGGCTATCATTTCTTTAGTTTCCTGGAGCTTAGAAACATTACGCGAGACAAGAACAATAGTAGAGCCAGTAGCAGACCATTCTCGTGATAATTGGATTGCTAATTCTCTTCCTAAACCTCCACTGGCCCCAGTTACAATACAATATGTTGATCTTTTGAAGAAAGCAGCCATGATGTTGATGTTAAATGGAAGACACACCCCAAATAAATTTATCATTATAGAATAATCTATCAATCAAAATAGTCAATGATGGCAGCATTCTTAAACTTGTCTTCTTTGATCAACTCCATCAGTTTGCTAATTGACTCAGCTACACTGAGAACTTGATTATTACGAACAAGGTCTTGGAAGCTAGCTTTAGTTGAAGCAAAACCAGCCTCATTCCTGACAGCATGAAGCATGTCGGTATCACAAGGACCAGGGCTGTAACTCAACATCCTAACATCTGGATGCTCAATAGCCAATGC
>NW_003558491.1:0-1120 GCF_000090795.2 Amphimedon queenslandica
CATGGTACTTAGCTAGTGAGTGAAGTCGATCTATAAATGCTTGTTGATCACAACCAATGGATTTAACTATGGCACAAAAGTTTATCCTAGCTGACTTAACGAAACTATTAGTAAAATAACTAATGTCATCCTTAATGCAGTGACACTTGACTGTAGCAATATCAGGGTATGTTTTTTGGAACTTTTTAATTTGGCTTTTTAAAAATTTTTTGCTTAGCAAACCTTTTTAAATGCTTTTCATGATTTCGTGCAATATGGCCACTACACAAACTTATTCTACAATGAGGAAAATTAGAAAGCAAAGCTTTTGAAGAAGTACTGTCGTCATTATCTTGCACATGAATGCTAATGTTCATTTTATCAGTTATAGCTTTTTAAAAAACCCACTCAGCCCCAAATCCCTCTACAGATTTTGATGTACCTTCAAACAGTTCTTCTCCTGTTATATTATCGTTACCTCTGACTAAAATGCTTATAGTACAAAAGCCCCAGAGTTTGATAGTTTTGTAGAGTATATGTAGCATTTTGACTATGGTAACCATGTGTCAACGTGCAACATCACCACATGTCACAGCATTTTCAAAAGATCCAAGCTCACTGTCATTCTTATGCTTCATTGATTCTTTTGCTTGCTCACACATATCATTTAGTATACTCTTGACATGTGGGTACATTAAAGCCAGTGTCCTGTAATATATTGATTTTCCTGCGCAGTACATGCCAAGACCATTTTTAAGTACTTTAGCGTATTGAGAATACATTGCGCCTGAACATATAAATGCAGTTTGCAGGGCAAGACTAACTGCTGTACAGTTTTCAGTCTCATGCTTATTTGAGCTCTCAAAAGCAACACGTCTCTCAGCACAACCAGTACAATCATAATATAAAGTAACACAACCTTGTTGACCAATCATACTGACACAAACAAGTTTTAACTTACCATTACATAATGGTGAGGCACATTTAGATGTCAAATTAATCTGATCAACAAATTTACACATTTGGCTTACTTGACCCAAGAAGAGTGAATTACTATTAGGTAGTTCACCAGAGTTGCGTCCTTCAGGAGTATCCAAGCTGAAATCAGGATCATTTTGAAAATGTATTGGAGTGACCTCCA
>NW_003558492.1:0-1120 GCF_000090795.2 Amphimedon queenslandica
AGTAGTAGTATAGAGAAGAGCTACGATCTCTCAAAGTATCCGCCGGAATCCGCAGAGAACTCGGATACCGCGACATTAATTCCTCCCGATGCTAAAGAGGTTCTCCTTTATTTCTTCGTTTCTGTACGTGACTATACAATGGAATTAGATGCTCATAGAGGCTTCTATGAGTTCATTACAAAAGATGAATCAGCAACTTATACTAAGTACATGAATGTCATATTTACTAAAAATGACTATGTCATGAATTCTGAGAATATCTGGCTACCCATTGGTGAAGTCAAGACACTCAATGTTAAACTTCACACCCCCTCGTGGCCCTCTGCAAATCAGTTGAGGAAGACCGTGACTCACAAAACTTTGACAGATTTTAAGAAACACATTGCCAGTGGCCCCGTAGCTGAAGACAAGGGTATCTATGCAGAATTTTTTGTCGTTGGATATCGTCGCTAGAGCCCCTGAGTGGCGACACAGAACAAGCATAGAAGCTGTAGTGTAGACCCTTATTATTATTTTAGGCCAAACTATTAACTTACCAATTTTTGATCATTATTTTTTGTAGCGAGAACAATGACTTTTAGTTTCTATTTAGTTAATAATACAGCTGCATTATTTCATTACTTTTCTAGCAATGCAAGCAGGTGCCAGTGCATGTAAATCAGATTATGGCCATTTTGTCAAAAACAATTCAGATCAGCTATGGGGCTATGAGCCATGTTAGCCTGTAAATCATGCATCATTCCCACCATTCAATTTTGAAATACTTAGATTTTTACTTTTTACAGCCTATGGTTGAAGCCCTCAGGTCGTTTCATTGTTCACAGTACATGAAATATATTCATATCAAGACTTCTCTAAAAACCCAGTTATGCATGTGAAGTGGTGAAAAAAATATGCCACCTTTAAAACTGCATGCATACATGAAGCAAGCAATGTAGACTAGTAGGGTAAAAATTATGATAGGTAATTTTACCTCTTTCATGAATTATTATAATGTGGTTTTCTGGTTGTTTTGAAGCATCTTAACAATAATACTGAATGACTACATTTAATTTACACTGAGGCCAGTGAGGCTACACATGGATTTTGAGTCTAACATGAAAATGGTTGGAAAGACTAT
>NW_003558493.1:0-1119 GCF_000090795.2 Amphimedon queenslandica
TGAACCAGTTCCAGAAGTCAGCTCATTAATGCACTTTAAATGCACATCAAGTGATTCCACAATATCTTCAGGATCATGTATATTTTGATAGTATTTCTGATCCAGCTGCCATTGGTTATCTATTGAATGCGCATTCAAACCACATATGGAGGTGGTTTGGCTTAATGCACATTGAAGTCAATGCACATCAGGTGTGGAATGACTGGAACCGGTTCCAAACCAGTTCAATGCACATTAG
The DNA here is from genome assembly GCF_000090795.2 of Amphimedon queenslandica. Lineage (NCBI taxonomy): Eukaryota > Metazoa > Porifera > Demospongiae > Haplosclerida > Niphatidae > Amphimedon > Amphimedon queenslandica. The sequence goes on from NW_003558493.1 coordinate 239, forward strand.
AAGTGATAGTGTAGAAAGGCCTTTAGTTTACTTATACCATTACAATATCTTTGTCCAATTTTTTGTAATTCACAAAAGTATTAAGTGACTGTATAAAATTATTAATTTATCATAAGATTTGATGGCTACTAGCCTATTACAATTCAATATTCTAATAAATTTTTATATTCTGTAGTTTTGACTCCTGCTTGTTCTCTTGTATCAGCTGGCCCTGCTGTTACAGCCTGGATAGGCTGAGTGTTCTTTTGTTGGTCCTGCTATTGTTCACTCGTGTGCACTTATTATTCTCTCGTGGGTCCTTCTCACTATATTATTCATTGGTGGGTCTTGCTTACTATTGTTCACTCGTGGGCCCTTCTCACTATTATTCTCTCGTGGACCCTTCTCACTATATTGTTCACTCGTAGGTCCTTCTCACTGTTATTCACTCGTGGGCCCTTCTCACTATATTGTTCACTCGTGGGTCCTTCTCACTGTTATTCTCTCGTGGGCCCTTCTCTTATTCTCTCGTGGACCCTTCTCACTATATTGTTCACTCGTGGGTCCTTCTCACTATTATTCATTCGTGGGCCCTTCTCGCTATATTGTTCACTTGTGGGTCCTTCTCACTGTTATTTTCTCGTGGGCCCTTCTCTTATTATTCTCTCGTGGGTCCTTCTCACTATTATTCTCTCGTGGGCCCTTCTCACTATATTGTTCACTTGTGGGTCCTTCTCACTGTTATTTTCTCGTGGGCCCTTCTCTTATTCTCTCGTGGGCCCTTCTCACTATATTGTTCACTCGTGGGCCCTTCTCACAATTATTCTCTCGTAGGCCCTTCTCTTATTATTCTCTCGTTGGTCCTTCTCACTATATTATTCACTCGTGGGTCCTTCTCACTG
>NW_003558494.1:0-1119 GCF_000090795.2 Amphimedon queenslandica
TGATTGGACTTTCTGCTAACAAGTAATAATAATAATGATAGTTTATTAACCAGTTAATTGCTGTAGGTGTGGCACTATGGACCTTTCATTAATTAGTTTATTGTCTCTATACTTTCCTCCTCTCCTTCCGCCTGATTCAGTTGATCTTGATATATCAACAATGATTCAAACTGCAGCAGTCATTGGTCTGGGTCTTGTATACATGAGCTCGTGCAATAGGTTCATGATTGAACTGATGATCAATGAGATAGGTACTGGGGGTGTGGTTTTGTAATGGGTGTGGTTTTATAATGGGTGTGTCCATACTTTAGGTCACAGCCCAGGCCCTGAGTGTCGGTTTGGTTTAAACAGGGAGTCTTACTCACTATCAGCTGGTCTAGCACTAGGAATGATTGGACTAGCAGTAATCATTAATTAATTAATAACTATTAATTAATATTTTTATATAGTCCGGGGATAATTCAGTCATCAAAGGGTTAAATATTGTCGATCAGCTTCGTGTGTACATCAATGGAGGAATGAAAAGAGACGTAATCAATTAATTAATGAATTTATTATTAATTAATTTATTTGTCAGGTTTCAGCTGTTGACACTTCTTCAAGCAGTCAGCTAGTACTGGTTAGTATACTAATAATATACTGATAATATACAGAGTTATACAGGAAGGTAAACATGTCAATGTACATGTAACAGCTCCAGGTGGCATTCTGGCTCTGTCGCTAATTTACTTGAAAACTAACAATGAACAGATTGCGTCATACTTAGCTCCGCCCACAACCTTGTACCATTTTGAATGTGTCCAGTACAGACCTGACTACCTTTGTCTGAGGGTAAGGTTTTACGAGTGAAGAGGGTTTCTATAGACAGGTTCTATCAGACACTAGGGGCTTCACTGATACTGTGGGATAGTATTGAACCAACACAGTCATGGATTGATGGCAACATACCTCAAGTAATTAACTAATTGATTAATTAATAGCTTTATTTATTTGTTTTTTATTAATAGATAGCTCATGAATATTCATTTAAGAGTAATGAAGCAAATCCATCATTATATCAATTAATGAGGTAATTAATAATAATAATAATAATTAATTGATCGTTCCTTTTAGTCAATC
>NW_003558495.1:0-1119 GCF_000090795.2 Amphimedon queenslandica
AGTTCAGTAGTCCTGAGAGGTGACTAAAGTGAGGTGGAATATGTCTCAAATGTATCATTTCAAAACACGTACGGAGACCACACCCCTCACACTGTCCGCTAAACATGTGACACCAATTCTTCTGTATCTGAATGAATATAGGCAATGTACTGAAGGAAGGAATAGAGGACAAGAGAATGAGAAGAGAACAGACAAGTATTGAAGAGAAGAGATAAAATGGAGAGAAATTAAAATTAAAATTATAAGATTAATTATTATAACAGACCATCCAGTGTTAGCTACAGCCAGAGATATTGAACTGAGTAATAGTTTGGACTGAGCTTCACTTGATATTGCATGACTCTTCTCATCAGGAGATATCAATATAAACTGATCAACACCATACCTAATGATTGATTGTATTTTGAATAATAATTATGAACTACATGCATAGGATACAAAATTATATAATATAGGTGTTCCGACAAAGCATGCTACATTGTAAGTGAGCTAAAAAGCATGCATGCTTTATGAGCAGTCATGGCATTTGAAGCATCTTTAAAAATTCATAACAAATCCAAATTTGATTGGAAACAGCTTAAACTTGCTACACACCATTAGAACATCACAAAAAATCATAAAAATGAAGAATTCTCTACAATTCATTTTCAGCAAAATTTGGCCAAGGACCCACTACTATAGCACAGGGACTTTGACCTGATATTTGAGCAAATTAAAAACTCACAAAAAAATCTAAGTTTGATTGTTAGAATTAGCTCAAATTTTCTTAAATGTACATGTACATGTAAATGGACACAAATAAAGACATGTACAACAAATGATGAGTGTACACAGTCAAAAAATTATTATTAGAAAATGATATAAGAGTTTTAAACCAAATGTCACCATCCTGAAATCATTATAAATAATAATTACAAGTACCAGTATACAGGTACATGTATACGACTATACGATAATTATTACCATCTAGAGATATGATGATGAGCTCTTGGAGGGAAATCACTTGATAAACCCATCATATGTACCATCCTAAGCTAATCTATAGCAAACCACACCCACTACCACCAATCACCGCACCTGATTGTTTCGGTATCGGTTGTTTCTTCTCCCCAGACACGT
>NW_003558496.1:0-1119 GCF_000090795.2 Amphimedon queenslandica
TGTGGGGCTATTTAGTTCCTTTATGTCACCTATTGATAGGCATATAATCCCCAGGTTGTAGTTCAAGTGCTGAGAAATCAAAGTGAGAATTTCCTTGACTCCTCTATTGGTGTCAGTATTATCTAGTATGTTCATGTGAATTGCTCCTAATGATAATATTTGCTGAAATTCATTGCTCTTGGATTCAGTTATCTCCTCTAAATTTTGGTAGACTTCATTGAGATGAGTGTCAAGTACTTCCTCATCAAAAGTTCTGTTTGGAGCATTGTTAAGAGAGATTTGTATGTCATATTTACAAAGACTTGCCATCCGGAATATAGCAGAACCACACCACATTGGTTTAAGCTCTGTTAGTGCAAACCAAAAGTACTCATCAAAAGGTCGTTGCCTCAGCAGTGCTACACTGTACATAAATAAACAGCTTTGATCATTCCTAAATGTCGGCAAAGTGTGGACACCATTATGTAAGGTACTTTTCAAAAAATTAAGAATCAATTTTGACTTTTCTGAATAAGGAAGGCCCTGAAAAGTGGTAAGAAAAAAATTGCAAGGAACCATTTCATTTAATATGATATCCTTGATGTCATTTCCAGTGAGTTCTAACTCAACAGTAGCTAAGTTTATAACAAAGTAACAATGCAGACTGTAATAAAAAATCTTACCTAAGGCTGATAAATCATTGGCCTTGCTTTTAAAGTTAACAGTATTTACAGTTGGATCAGTTGTCTTTGATTTTCCACTTTCATATTCACTATTTTCCTATTATATCAAATTTAATCATGAATCAATGTGCATAACAAAAATGTTAATACTAATAAATTAGATAGAAAGAATTACATATGTGTCATCACTTTTATAAGCTATGCATAGTGGTGTTGCTATGCTACAATGGGATATTTTGTCCCACCTATATAGACTAGTAACCCCAGCTGGGTGGGTCTAAGTAAAAGTCATGAGTAATAAATACTATTTAATATTTATAATCATACTAAACATATCCAATAAACTATCTGTACTGATAGTAAGGATAATGGATAATGCAGAATAATGTAGAATAATGGACAGAACACATGTAAAGGGCTATATTCTATAATATGATGCGCATAATAAGAGTATCAC
>NW_003558497.1:0-1119 GCF_000090795.2 Amphimedon queenslandica
ATAGCTCCACTGGTTTTTTCCAAAAAATGGCTCTGAAATCACCCCCAATTTTTATTACATTTTCCGATGCATATTGATGTACTTATGCCGCATAGCAAGTTTGAGCTGATTTCCACTTCAATTTTTCAAGTTACGGCCATTTTAAGAAATGATCCAAAATCTCAAAAATACCCAAGGCTATAGCCCATGGGTTTTTTCCAAAAAATGGCCCCAAAATCACCCCCCTCCTCCCCATTTTTATTACATTTTCTGATACATATTGATGTAATTATGCTGCATAGCAAGTTTGAACTGATTCTGGCTTCAATTTTTCGAGTTGTGACCATTTAAAACATACATGTACATGTACAGCATTGTGATTCCATTCTTAAATTTTTTTATTTTTATTTCAGAAACTGAATCACACTGGCTTCAGAAAGATACTTAAAAAACATGACAAAGTCAGTATTTACATGTACTGAACTACATGTACATGTACTTATACATGTATATATTATTTATTTATTTATTGATGCATGTACTGTAGCTTGCAAGTTCAGATCGTGGCAGCAAATTTTTCAAAGAAAATGTCGAGAAATTGTACTTTCACAAATCGAAAGAAATCAATGCCCTCATTCAAAAAACTGAAGTATGAAAAAACTAACTTTAGTTTTTGGATTATTCTGTATTTTTATCCATTGTCCCTCTCTTCACAGGATATTATGATAAACCAACTGGAGAATGGTAACCGCGGTCGGGCCATGGCTAAGCTCCGTGTCCCCCCACTGGGCGGAGTCTCTTCACCGTGGGCTATACTGGCCAGTGGGTGGCTAATGGGAGCCATTTTTATAATGGCAGTAGTCGCCATTATAGCTTGTAAGACTAAAAATACATGTACACGTATTTTATTATTACATGTACATGTACACAGGTGTATATCGGAACCATAGTCCCTTACCATGGTCCCCTGACACTGGTGTGTTACTGGGTCTTCGGTCTGGTTTCGTTCTTTCGGTTTGGTTCTTCTCTTTTGCCACTAATACTTACTTCTGGAGGTACTTTGGTGTCAATAACGTCTTGATATTTGGGTTTGATCCGAGAAATCATCTCAACTTCCAACAATTGTTTGCAGTAAGAGAA
>NW_003558498.1:0-1119 GCF_000090795.2 Amphimedon queenslandica
ATTAGAAAAAATATAAAAGTGATGAATTCTCTTTTAGCCATTTTTTATGAAACTTGGTCGAAGACTGCATATTTGTCCAAATTTTGAGCAAATTAATGAATTCATTAAAAGTCCAATTTTAATTGGATTCAGCTCAAACTTTCTACACAACACAAAAACATGTATTTGTATCAGACAAAAATATTTAAAAGGAAAATTCACCTCTAGCAATTTTTGACATACATGTAATAGTACAGGATGTTTTGTCAAACTGTAGAGCAGTTTTAAAAGTAGAGAAAGAGACGTGTAGAATAGTAAAGCCATAAAGAGAGTAGAATTTGTATGAGAATAGACTATATTCAGAAAGATAATGTAGGGCATCTTAAGAGGGGAAAGAGAGATCAAATAAGACCATGCATGTAGACAAAGACATTGCGCACTAAGGGAAAGAAATGAAATGTTGCCAAAGTGGTATGCACAGGGTTTCCCACAGGTTTATAGTATAGTGTTCACCATTTTAACAGTGCATACACCTTTCTCATTTTTGCTCCTATATGACCCTATCCTACATTCCTTCCTCTCTGCATTCCTTTCTACATCTACATGTGTAATATGTTTACATTTAGCACATGCATATCAAAAATGTATACCACACACAGGCCTACGTGTATGTCACTAATTCATTAAAGTATAGCTTATGAAATAAAGTAATTGCTACTACGCTTATATGCACTGAATAGCATTACAGCTTTACTCTTGATTACAGTAATCATTGCTCTTTAATCTGATTTACCATTACACTTCACTGCTGTGCACTTCCCTCTCTTTGCCATTTTCCTTTCTCTATCTCTTTAGTGTCTCTGTCTCTCTCAAGCTTATGCTTCAGTACTGACGTCATCAAGTATTTCATTGAAGTAAGATCAATTATATATTTCCCATTTTATGTTTCTCTGTATGATTATAGTCCAATTCAAGTTTCAAGCTATGAAGTATCAAGAGCAAAGGACTATTATATGCATGACCAAACATTGTTGTATTGTTGTGTGTTATTTATTTCTTTAAATTGCCAAAAAATATTTTAAATAATTTGCTACTACTATGCAGCGAAAGCATGCAATTGAAGCAGCTTATGAAGCAAAG
>NW_003558499.1:0-1119 GCF_000090795.2 Amphimedon queenslandica
GTATACTCTATTTATCTCTTCTGTAAGCTCTTTGGTTGCTGTTTTGGCTTTTATAGCATTTTATCATAGGAATATTCTCACCCATTGGCAATTCCCGTTTTTCTAAATTTTGCTTTCAGGAGCCAGGGCGCTTGCCCCTCCATTGCTATGAAGACAGAAGTGCATTCAGCTGAGTCCTATGACTAGTGTCTATCATCAGAGTTAGTGTCAGTCCATCAGAACCAGGTACGGTGGAATAACTCACTCAGTTGTCATGTTGCAGCTGGGGTGTGGATGATTATGACCATCTTTTCACTTCTTAAAACTATAGGTTGGCTCTTTTATAGATAGTTGAGGCATGCAAGAGCTCATTCTTTATCTGTACATTCACTGGTTGTACTGTAGGAGCACCTCATGTTGTATTAAAGCTGGAGCCACGGATTCAGTGGAAGATACCCAGAGACAGGACGAGAGATAAAAGGAGAAGGTCTGCCAGTTCTTCATCTAGCTCCTTCAGTAAGACCATGAATATATTGATAGTAATAATAATTTTTATTATATAAATAATAATAATAATTCTACCAATTGACCAATCAGGTTGCTTGATTTTAGGTTCATAAATAACTTATTTACCACTAGGAGGTTTGTTTCCCTGGTAATAGGAGGTTGATAAGTTTGCCCGGGAGGTTAATAAGTTTGCCCGGGTTTGTTTATTTTAGTACATGGTAGAAGTTGGTTATACAACTCTCACCTCATTGTATAACCTATACTAATTTTTAATAATTAGGTGATGAGAGTGAGGGTGAGAGGAGAGGGAGGAGGAAAGAAAGGTCAAGGAAGAGGTCACGCTCAAGAAGTCGTGAGAGGTTAGTCCATTAGTGGGTGTGGCCTAATATAAGCTCCTCCCACTAGATATAAGAGACGCTCGAGTAGAGACCGTTACCATAGAGACCACCGTCGCCATCGGCAACACAGTAGAAGGTAAGATGAAATTATTATTATTATTATTATTATTGATTTTTAATTTACATGTATATGTATTTTTTTAGTCCTAGAAGAAGTAGAAATCGGAGTAGTCCTGTATCTTCAAAGAGAAGAGATAGATCAAGAGAGAGAGACAGAGACAGATCAAGAGACAGA
>NW_003558500.1:0-1118 GCF_000090795.2 Amphimedon queenslandica
CATTTAGAATGTCTACAGTATGAATTGAAGAATACAATAAGTAAGTAGACTATAAATGACATTAGTTCATAAAGGTATTACTTTTTATAGGAAGTCTGACTCCATCAGCATCAGCTACAAATCAAACAAGTTAGCAGTTCTACCTTTTGTCAATCCTTATTTATTATTTATTATTTTAGTCGAAACTGATTTAGAAGGTATGTAATGGTTACTGCATTATAACTATTATTGATGTGCTACATTCAGTTGGATTGTCAATGATAGGATGTGAAGATACACCAGCATCAGGTATATTATAATTATTATACCATGCAGCATAAAATTTTGCAGGAAGCTAAATTTGAAATTTTGATAGCCTATTTGCCAAAATAAAATGTGATGTTCAAGGGCATATGGCCACAAATTTACGAAAATAAAGACTCACCAATCACTGAAGTTTAGCAATTCAACAAAATTTACTCCCAGCCTCCACAATTACCAGCTATTATGGTACAAATTACTATTTTTATCTTAAATAATATTAATAGATGTTGCAAATGGCAGTTCAGATAAAAATATGCAAATACCTGTTTCGTGCTCATTTGATCAAGATTCAATTGACATTTCAAATCAAAGTATACTTTACCTACCATGTATAATCATCATCATTGTATTCTATTTTATTCATCAGAAGTGGGTTTTACAGCAATGGCGACAACAAAAGAGCTACTGAAAGATGAAAAAGCATCAACCGACATCACTCTACTAATAATAGGGAGAACAGGTCAAGGAAAATCAGCATTGGCAAATAGTATCTTTGAGATGAGCGAAGAAATAGCCAAAGAAGGGGCTGATGCTGACAGTTGCACAGCAATTTCTCAGTCGTATCATTATCCTAATGCAGTTCCTGGTATTAGCATTATAGTCATTGACACACCTGGTCTGCAAGATACTCAAGGGAAGGAGGATGCATACATTCGACATTTGAAACAGAAACATAATGAAGTTAGCTTGGTTCTCTATTGTATGAAGATGACTGATCATCGCCTTTGTAATGATGACAAGGTGGCAATTACAAAGCTGGATGAAGCATTTGGTCGAGAATTTTGGGAGAGAGTTGTGTTTGTCCTTACTTTTGC
>NW_003558501.1:0-1118 GCF_000090795.2 Amphimedon queenslandica
GATGATACTCTTCATCGTGTGCAGTATTTCTCAGCTACTACTGGTCGGTATATTGGTCAGTTTGGTAGTAAAGGTAATGGAAATGGACAACTCTCTAATCCTCGTGGTATGTCTACTGATGGTAAAGGTAATATATTAGTAGCTGATCACAACAACAGCAGAGTACAAGTGTTTAAAGACGATGGTACATTTGTACAAGTCATACAATGTGATGGTGATGCAACTGATGTAGCAGTTGATAATGAAGGAAAGATGCACATTACCAATTGGAGTCAAGATCATGTTCAAGTCTTCTCTCCTGATGGTAAAACTCATCTTGATACATACAATAATCCAGCTGGTAACTTTAATGGTCCTGATGGTATTGCTATTGATGATGAAGGATATATCTTTATATCAAGTAATAATGGCTATCTTCATGTCTTGAGTCCTGACAGGAAACAAGTCAAATTAATCTCAGGATTATCTTGTCCATGGGGTGTAGCACTGGATAAGGATGGATACATTTATGTTGCTGATTATTATAACAAACGTATAATGAAATATTAAAGTAGTCGTTCCAATAAAACTGGAAAACTGGAATAAACTAGATACTAGAAAGACTTTTATCCCTCTTTCACACACATGATTCTCTCCCCCTTTCTCTCTCTCTACTTTAAGCAACTATCAATTATTATTGTTATTAATAGATTCATTTAATTCAAAAATTTGAAATTAAAGAAAAAGTAGAAAATCTCAAAATATCATCATCATATACTAGTACATACACATGTTCCTAGTGTACACTATAATACATTATACATATGTTTTATACATCATAGTTAGATCACTAGGTGAATCAGTACCTGATAATAAACTGGGTCTACTCTCTCTTCCATTTCTATTTGAAGTTAAACTAGTCATTTCTAAATAATCACGTAAATATGCCACTGCTAATGGCTGACGTCTTGACACAATATTAATCAGTGTTGCTGGTACTCCTCCCATATCAACCTATTCAATGTATGTCATCTTTGACTCCACCCACAACCACACCCCCTGCACAAGATACGTGACTTGTGTGAGTAGTTTTTCTTTATAGCGATAAGGTTCAATGACCCACCCACTAGTCATGACCT
>NW_003558502.1:0-1118 GCF_000090795.2 Amphimedon queenslandica
CAGGAAGTAACCAAATAATGCATTGTTTTATAATGTGCATTTTGTGTATCAGGCAATGACATATGTCTTCATATGTAGCATTTTGAGAGTGGGAACTATTTATCTGCATCCTATTACATATGTGCGTAGTCACGTGTTTGTCATGATTGGATCACTCTCTCTGCTTTCTGAAGCATGCTAGAAGACATTGATATTTCCAATCATTGAGGTACCGTTTGTCAGCATTAATCATTAATGGCTGTGTGAGAGTTTATCAATCAAGAACAGATTTATGGTTTCTGAACAGTTCTTTGGAAAGACATTAGCCAGATCACTGTGGATATAGAACTCCCCACTGTTTTCATAACACTGTGGCTGAGGCATCACTACTCTACACTTCTCCTGTCAGTTAACAATCGAATCATTACTCTATTACTAGCTGTCTTTCAGTGGGGAGAGTAGATTGGAGAGGAACAAAGCCTAGTCACAGTGGGTGGATTGGGAGAGTCTATGATGAGGATTGTTGATGGACCTGGGCACCAGCTTCCTAAGTCTCTTTCTCTTTCTCGATACTGTGACAGCATTGGGCTTAAGCTCATTTGTTTATAGCGTTCGCCTTTCAAAATAAGTCAATAGCTCTCATTGTAGGTTTATAATTAACGTAACGTCGAAGTTACGTGCACGTGATTAAACATTTTGATGCAAATAATGCTTTAAAGTTGACACAATATTATAGTGAAATTTCAATTCTGTGTTGCATTTTGTGGCGAGTGTGTTTGTTATTTTATAGCCAACACAAGTTATTTCATAATTAATATTGTGTATTATTAGTACCATAACTATGAACATTGTGGTAGATTGTATATCAAGATTACTCTTATTATGTTAAGGTTGTAGAGGTTACAATAATAGACAAGGGTCATATACAGTAAAATGGTAGGAAGCAATGGTAATAGATTATTAGTTAATGGTATGGTATTTAGTATTAAGTTAAGTTGTCTTATGTTGTGTGGTCATACAGCATAAGTTGTAGGTAGGTAATGTTATGGTATTGAGAGAGGAATGTACTTTGTATAGCAATGAGGTTAGTATGGTATAGGTAAATGATATGATTTTTATTGTGTCATATTAAGGTTCAT
>NW_003558503.1:0-1118 GCF_000090795.2 Amphimedon queenslandica
TATCAAAACAAGGACTAGTAGGATTCCAAACGACCAATTATTCCAAACAACTATACCCATACAAACGAAAATACGAAATCAAAATCCTACTACCGTGACGCAAATTCTACTCTACATTGTAAGGTGTTATTTATTTCCTTACATAATTATTACTTTAAAAGTACAATGTAGAGTAGAATTTGCGTCACGGTAGTAGGATTTTGATTTCATATTTTCGTTTGTATGGGTATAGTTGTTCGGAATAATCGGTTGTTTGGAATCCTACTAGTCCTTGTTTCGATTACTTTTTTGATGAATTGACACACTGAATCCTACTCAATCTTTTTTTTTAATTTTTGTAGTACAGGGAATTTTTCAGATTTTGGCTCATTTTTAAAAATGGCCGTAACTTGAAAAATTCAAGTCGGAATTAGCTCAAACTTTCTACACAGCATAAAGACATCAATATGTATCAGAAAATGTAATAAAAAGTGGGGGCGATTTTGGAGCCTTTTTTTGGGAAAAACCATGGTACAGGGAATTTTTTAGATTTTGGCCCCTTTTTTTAAATGGCCGTAACTTGAAAAATTGAAGTCGGAATCAGCTCAAAATTTCTACATAGCATAAGGACGTCAATATGTATCAGAAAATGTAATAAAAATTGGGAGTGATTTCAGAGCCATTTTTTGGAAAAAACCATGGTACAGGGAATTTTTTAGATTTTGGCCCCTTTTTTTAAATGGCCGTAACTTGAAAAATTGAAGTCGGAATCAGCTCAAAATCTCTACATAGCATAAGGACGTCAATATGTATCAGAAAATGTAATAAAAATTGGGGGTAATTTCGGAACTATTTTTTGGAAAAACCATGGGCTATAGTACAGGGAATTTTTCAGATTTTGGCTCATTTTTTAAAATGGCGGTAACTTGAAAAATTGAAGTCAGAATTAGCTCAAACTTTCTATTCCCACTTTCAATGAAATATTGAAATTTAGAATATCATTGCACTGCTAGGCATGTGCGGATATATAGAGGAGATACTGAATACGTACGTGTACAGACAAACAAACAAACAAACAAACTCTACTCATCTTAGTGGGCTTCACCCAATAATAACAATTTTATAAATTAATAGTAAAT
>NW_003558504.1:0-1118 GCF_000090795.2 Amphimedon queenslandica
TTTTTTAAGGATTTTAAATCTTGCAATGCTGCATCAACTCTTGCTGCCTTATCTACTGTGTCTTGCTCTCGGATTTCAATAATATTTCTGTGTGTGTCTTTAGCTTTTTTTGTACATGTCCTTGCTTTATATATAATTGGATCTTGATGGGTTAGCCCTTCTTCAGCACTGAATGCAGGAACTCCCCCTATGTTGTTTGAAGTTTCATGTTCCATGTAGCTTAAAAGGCAAAAGTATTACTAGATCTGTCTGTATACAAATAATATACATAAATTAATAATGTTCATATGACTTACTTTCTCAATTATGCAATATTACCAGTTGCTTTATCTTTGTGTTTGCACTGTGTCACTTATGTACTGTCTGTGTTGTTGTTTGTGCTACTTGTATAATTTCTCAGAATATTAAGTATTCATGATGAGGTAAACATGTTTTTCTGCTTGCTCATTATTCCCAGTAGTCTGCCATATCAGCAGTAAACATCAACATCAATAACAAAATTCATACTTCATGAATCACACTTACCACACAATGTAAAGTGCATAGTCATACTATGAATAAACTTGATCAAAATTATATTAGAATAATGATCTGTTAGTCTCTAGGTCTATATCAAAACCATTATGGCTTCTGGTACTGGAGATTCATTTTCGATAGATATTGATGGTGAAAGTCACTCACTTCTTTCAGCTCCTAACCCTTCATCTCAACTTGTTCTTGCTCAAAAAAGAGAACTCACTGATACTTTAGACCTTGAAAAATTGGTTGAGTACATTGGACAGGTTGGCAAGTTCATAAAGATAGCGTACAATGGAGTCAATACAGCTGGACCTAGATTTACTGACATCCAGATTAAAGTGCAAAGTTTAGGTTATGACATTACTAAACTCTGCAATAAATCTTCTGTAACCATTGATAACTTTCGAAGGACAGCTGAAACAGTCTCTTCCACACTTGAATCGGTTTATCTATTCTTATTGGATGGCTTTGATGATGCTGCATTAATGTCTGTTGCTTCATTAGGTAAGATGGCAGAAAAAATGACTAAACTGGCTTCTGAGCTGGAAAAAGAGTTTAAAGAGCAAGCTGAAAATGTAAAATGCACACTGGAGGAAACT
>NW_003558505.1:0-1118 GCF_000090795.2 Amphimedon queenslandica
CACCTACATGTACATCACAAAAGACTGAAGGCATCATTATAATTATTTTGCTAATTCCTGTCATTTCACTATAGCTGAGTCCCATGCTCCTGTCATACTAAAGGCCATTAAACAAATAGTACATGAATGGGAGGTCCTAGGGATCTACTTGGGTCTTGAGCAATGGGAACTGGAGGAAATCAAAGAGAGAAACAAGCATCATCATGCTACTGCAGTTTATCGTAAGGATATGATTATCTTATGGCTAGGAAAGAGAAGGGCCACACGTGAAGCTCTGATAAGAGCATTAGAAGTTCTTGAAAGAGGCGATGTGGCTCACACTGTGAGGAATTTACCATAAGATTAAAATTGTGTATGTATTCTATTTTTATATCGACACTTATTGTTGTTTCTGTGTTGTGACAAATATTGTTTTTAAAGTTAAATTGCTCTTAAATTATTATCATTTTTTTATTATAATCAAAGAATTAATTTTGAACATCTACAAAAACAATGAGAAACGTTATGCAGTAAATGCTTTGGTTATCTCCTGTTGAGATTCTATAGAAAATTCCTTCAATTTCGTCAAAACTTGGTCCCCCAAAGGCAGTGGAATACCAACATTATCTCCATAAACCTTTGTATACTTATCAATGATGTTCATTTTTTGAGTATCGAAAACATCAGCTACTTTATCTTCAAAGACTGACATTGCTTTCCCTTTGATTCCTTTTAAACGACACAAAGCAAAAGCAAGTTGCACCTCATCAACTTCCCCCACTGACTCAAAAGGAGTTTGATCAGCTAGACCAAGCAACTCAATAAAGAAGGTTTGATTCTCTTCAACGTCAAGTAGATTCTCTTCACCAAAAGTAGCATGTACTGTAGCTTGTGGTAGATAAGCTGAATAGCCCAGCCAGACGTAGCAGCATTTGGAGCAACAGAGGCACCATGGTTTACGAAGGTTACATGAATGAGTGAATGGAGCAGCACCAATGTATCGAGTAAGGGATTGAAATATCAGAGTATCATGTATAGGCATTAGAAAACTAAAATAAGAAATGTTACTGATCAGATTCTGTTTGATATAAGAGTTAAGTATGGATTGTGCTTCAATGGTCTTCACCCATTTATGATTA
>NW_003558506.1:0-1118 GCF_000090795.2 Amphimedon queenslandica
ATACGTTAAGAAGAGGTTAATGTGTGCTGATATACTAGTTAATGATATCAATTATGATACTAGTATACCCTTTGATACTGAGGGACCTTATAGTCCATTAGGATCAATAGGATCACTGTATGACATACTCCAGGATAATGATACTAATTATAAATATAATAATAATGTATTACAAGATGAGTCCGCCCCTCGCTCTGTTAAAGCTCCTCCCACTCAATTATCTCATTTATTATCAGTTCCTACTAGTCCTACCAGTCCTAAGAGACCCAGTCCATTATTACAATCAAGACAATGGAGGGACAATAATGGCGTCCCTCTACCACCACCTGTTAGACCAAAACCACTGAGGAAGAACCAGACCACTTCAACTACTGATATTGGTGTGTCCATTGGTGTATCTAAAGTAGCTGTAACTGATAGTAGAGGAGCTACTGGAGGAGCTGTACCCAGTTCTAAGGATCTATCAAGTTCTGCTCCTCCTCCAGTACCAATTAAAAAACAAGCTACTAAACCTTCTCCCCTCTCTCCTCCATTATTTCAAGCTGTTAGGTTACAACCATTATCAGTAACAAGCTCCCTTCATCAGTCAAGTAGAGACAGACCCCTCCCTCATGGACCCAGTGTTGCTCCTTCCACTGATAATAAACGTGTTCTTGTTCCTGTCAAGTTCTCATCTCCCAAGAGGTCATCAGGTGATACAGTAAAGATTACAAGAGGAGGTTCCTCCATACAAAACAGAGCAACTCAGAGAATGAATAACTTTACTGGTGAATTCAATACATCACAAGAAAGTGATGTGTAACAATTGAAGTACCTGATGCTCTATTACATGTACACACACACATTATTGTTGATTAATAATCATGTTTGTTAATTTTCATTAAAAAATTTTAATTCATTTTAATGATAAGTAACCAGTTAGTTTTACAATGATTGCTGTCTTACATGTTGCTTTGAAGGGTCAGTGCTTTATGATCAGAATTCAGAAATGGCTCAAACTCTCAACAGCTAGAGCACACAACAGGACCTCAAGGGTTGGCATGTTATAATTTACACCTCAGCTCAGAGTGTTAACAAATGTGTCAATGTTGATACCGTATAGCGGAAAATTTTGGAGG
>NW_003558507.1:0-1118 GCF_000090795.2 Amphimedon queenslandica
CATAATCATCACCCCTGCCATGGAGAAGCAGCTGCAGCAAGAGTAAATTATCTGAGGCTTTTTCTCTGTGAGCCTTATTACGGATACCAGCTTGACTGTAGTGGGACTGTGGAGTCTAAGGAATTCACACTGATCAGCTTTTGGGATAAAGCCTATGGTGGAGGAATATTTGGAGCTGCTGGGGACGGCCGAAAAGATCCTGAATTTTTCAAAGCTCTAGCCGAGCAACATCCTGATTATGCCATTGAGAATTATTACAGCATTGGGTTCTTTTACTGTGCCTCTCAGAAATGATCAGGATGCTTCTAAAGCCAAGAACTGTAGGACTCATGCAACACTATAGGACATGCACGGTTTATTTTGCTACTTTATTTCACATTTTTGGTAGTTGATTATCTTGGCTTAATAATAATAATTATATTCAACAAGAGAAAGATACTGTACATGCATTGTTATAGGGAGGGAGAGATTAGGTGTAATTTTGGTTAAAAAAAATCCTGTACAAAGTTGGCAAGCCAACTAGTCACTATAACTTGGACTGACATCTCAACCATACAGTAATTAATGCATAGTCAATACTCTATGGTTGAGGTTGCAGTCCAAGTTATAGTGACTAGTTGGCTTTGACAGAATAAGGTGATATTAATACTGATGTCCTTATTACAGAGGCACATGTACTTCAGTACTAATATTGAAAGTGTCCTGGTACTGAAAAGCATGCTAAGTGAGCATAAACTGACAGCAATACAATGATACATACATGTACATGGCTTTTGGAGCAACTTTAAAAATTTATGAAAAAATCCAATTTTGTTTGGAATCTGTCAGTTCAAACTTTCCACATAGCATAAGTAGATGTATAGGTATGATCAGAAAAATTATAAAAATCTCTCCTAGCTATTTTGTACTATATAGTACAGGATGCTATGTCAAACTCAGGAGCAATTTTAAACAAGATGCTGAGAACTACGCCAAAGCCTGTACAAAACCCTGGGTTGATTGCTAATAAATTATCAATAGATACATATACTCTAGATGATGGTGCTCACCCAATGTAGTGATATTGTGTTACTTACTGATGATTTCTCTGTCTTGTTTAACATGAGGAGTGAGAGTGA
>NW_003558508.1:0-1118 GCF_000090795.2 Amphimedon queenslandica
TGTACAGGGTTACCGGCCAAATTTCAACAAAAATGATGAGGAGAAAATCTGCCATTTTTATAATTTTTCCTGATACATATACATGTTTATATGTTGCATAGAAGGCAAGAGCTGATTCCGATCAAAATTGGATTTTTTATGAATTTTCAAAATTGCTCCAAAATGGGGCTAAAGTTCCTGTACAGGGTTACCGGCCAAATTTCAACAAAAATGATGAGGAGAAAATCTGCCATTTTTATAATTTTTCCTGATACATATACATGTTTATATGTTGCATAGAAGGTTTGAGCTGATTCCGATCAAAATTGGATTTTTTATGAATTTTCAAAATTGCTCCAAAATGGGGCTAAAGTTCCTGTACAGGGTTACCGGCCAAATTTCAACAAAAATGATGAGGAGAAAATCTGCCATTTTTATAATTTTTCCTGATACATATACATGTTTATATGTTGCATAGAAAGTTTGAGCTGATTTCGATCAAAATTGGATTTTTTATGAATTTTCTGAATTGCTCCAAAATTGGGCTAAAGTTCCTGTGCTATAGTACAGTGTCACCGGCAAAATTTCACCAAAAATGACAAGGAGAAAATCTGCCATTTTAATCATTTTTCCTACATATACATGTCCTTATGTTGCATAGAAAGTTTGAGCTGATTCCGATCAAAATTGGATTTTTTATGAATTTTTAAAGTTGCTCAAAAATCAGATCTGCCAAATTTTGCCAAAAATGGCAAGGAAAAAATTATCCTACTATTGCATGTACATGTGTACATGTATATATGATACATGTACATGTACATGTACATGTACATATTAAACCTACTTCAGTGCATTTCTTCAAGCAGTGAGCTATAGTTTCAATGCAGTTGTGTTGGATTAGCTCATCACGTAGCTGTGGGTTACTAGCTAAGAGTTTAATGGATCCTAACAGATACACTAACGTATCATGATGAACTGCTGGATCAATGGAGGAGAGGACACTGAGAATATGAACTATAAAAGAGGAGAAATTATTATTAAAATCAGCAGACCATACATTATAAACTCCTATTAAAATAAATATAAAGTAACTCTATTTTAACCGTGCGCAAAATTTAACACTACATAGATCTAACAAT
>NW_003558509.1:0-1118 GCF_000090795.2 Amphimedon queenslandica
TAATTCTACCTGACAATCGTTCGATTAAGAGAATTTGGTCATCATACGAAGAGAAGTTAAAGGATTATTTTATAAACAGTGGTGGACTATTGAAAGATGCTGATGCTGTACAGTTTGGTGTAAAAGGTGTTCCTCCTGGTACACGAGTAATGATTGCTAAAGTTGACAGAGATGACTACACACTGGATGACATATTCTTCTTTCGTAGAGCAATACCAAAAGGTTTGGATATTCCTGAATATGATCTTCACTTCAGATCTGTCCACCTGAGTTCTCTCTGTTTGGGTTACCTCATTCCTGAGTATCTTTATTCTTTATTATTTCCTCTAACTACAAAGCTACAGAAACAGTTAGCTAGTATTGGTATCACTGAACTAACATGTGGTGAAGATGAAACATATAATTTAAGAAAGGTTTGTGATGTCATGAAATAGAAATTTTAATCTTATTATTAAATTTTACAGTTCTCAAAAGAAGAGGTTAAGCACTCATCCACTGATATTGGTAAGTACTTGAACTGACCTTTAGTCAATCCCTCCATACATAACTTGTATTACTAATAATATTCTTCATTTATAGATATATGTGATCCATTATGGTATGAGAATACCAGTACACCATTACATGAAGCAGCTTGGAGAGGATTAAAAGATGAAGTACAATGGCTTCTTAACAAGTTTGGCTACAGCACATATCATCGTGGTCTTCATGGTTGGACTCCGTTACACTCTGCATCATATGGTGGACACATTGAGATCCTTCAACTACTCATCCATGAATATGGTATTGATCCTAATGAAGGTGATGATAATAGTGTATCTAGTATACATATGGCATCTTATAAAGGCCACTTATCTATAGTACAATATCTAGTAGACACGTGTGACGTTCCTCCTGATCAACCAGACAATAGCAATAACACTGCATTACTGTACTCAGCAATGGGGGGCCATTCTGACCTAGTGGAATTCTTTATTGAGAGAAATTGTAATACTTCTCAGATTAATTTTAATAGTGAGTCTTTATCATTGTTAGCTTGTAAAAGTGGAGAGTTAGCATTAGTCCACGAGCTTGAATCATTAAACCTCTTCTCACCAGATCACACAACAAATTCAGGG
>NW_003558510.1:0-1117 GCF_000090795.2 Amphimedon queenslandica
TTCTTGGAAGTAATTTTTGCGAATTATTAAAAATTGTGAAAACTACAGTTACATACATTTGCATACATGCACATATTAATCTTTTCACAGTTCTATTGTGAGTTTCATTTTACTTATTATTATTATTATTTCTTACACTCGAGAATTATTTTTTAACTCTTAGTCACTGGTTACTGTCTTTGGTGTCTCCAATTAAATGTTTTCAAAATACTGTACAAGATGGATTATTGGCAAGAGTAATATTTGGCAAATTTACCTGTGGAAAACTAATTAGCGAATTTTATACTGGCGATTTTTTGCCACATGCCATTGAGCATGCTCAGATTGAAACAAAATGGTGGATTTTATATTGGCGATTTCTTCATAGAACCAACAACCGCCAATATTAATTCCTCACCAATAAATCATCTTTTAAGGTATTTATTTTTTAAAAAGCACTACTCAAAAAATAACTGTACAATTATGTCTAAAAACTAGTCAAGTAATATTTTTAATATTAGTTTTTTACACACACAAACCAAGTTATCAATATTAACAATTAATTGTTACGGCGTGTTTTCATCTCAGAAAACTTCAGAGAATAATAATCTCCTTTCCAGTAACGCCAATGAAGTCCACACTCAAGACTGGCATCAGTTGGATTAGTATAATAATGACCATTGAGATGAGACAAATTACAATTATAAAACCACCAAGCACCTTCACGTTCTTGAGCACAATTGCGCGGCTGAGCAATATCATTATTTTGATCTCTTGTTGAAAACTGATGTCCATCATGAAAATCCAAGCTATCCCCAGCAGTACCAGAATATCCTTTTGCTGTTAGTATATATTCAGTACTACCATCACTAACATTAAATGTAGAGTAGTTAGCATATCTTGTGTTCCCCTCAAAGTCTCCCAGGTCCACTCTTAGTGTGTTTGATCCTTCTTTAGTAAGACGATGAATCTTGCTCAATCCTAACCAAAACTCACCAGTAAGGTCACCAAATCCATTCTCATAGTCAGTCCAGTTCCTATAGAAATCAACAGATCCATCTTGTCTCCTCTGAAATACAGTCCATCCACCACAATCAGTCTCCATATCACAGTATACCTGTGATCCAATAGTGTATAA
>NW_003558511.1:0-1117 GCF_000090795.2 Amphimedon queenslandica
ATATGCTGACATGTATGCATGTAAATATGTACATGTACATGTATGTGTCTGTGTTGATTTGAATGTACATGTACATGTGTATAGCATTTGTGTGTGTGTGTGTGTGTGTTCATCAATCATCATTTGTGTCATGTAATTACCATTTATGATATATTCCTTAATTTAGTTATAATCATATTCCTTCTCTCCCTCTATCTTCCTTCTTCTCCTTTAGTCTTCCAAGGGTTTGGTGAGATTGATAATACTACAGTGGTAGTCAAACTAGAAGAAGCTGTTGCATTATTCTGTAATGTAACACAGAGGCCAGTGCCTACCATTGTATGGTATAAGAATGACACAAGGATAGAACCTAACACAGTCGATGATACAAATCCCAAGTATATATTATTAGATGGTGGACAGCACTTAGTTATATATAATTTGGTTAATGATGACATAACTGCTACTTATAAATGTGGAGTTATTAATGTTGTTAATCCGCAAACTTCAAATGATACCTACACATTGAATAAAGGTAGGGAAATGTGTTGCACATTCATTTTATGTGCCTTACTCTCTCTCTCTCTCACTTTATTTTCTCTAGTTGATGCAATACCTGGTGGTATGAATGCTTTTATAGCATATCGCCGTCCAATTGCTAATCAATTTGTATCTAGTCAAGATTCCATGATTTCATATTTTTACATTGCTGCAACTAATGGTGCTACTGAAGTTGGTGGTAGTGGTGCTATTACTCCTACAATGCAAGATGGGGACTTACTTCGAATAAGATATACAAATACTTTAGTCTCAACATCTGGTCTTAATGTGATTTTGGATCGAGATAGTATCAATGTTGATACCTCTATAACTGTGGGGTATACTATTGTAGGTAAGCATATACACTTATTGTAATAAACTATATAATTTCCCTTTTACCTACTGTTTCTTTTTCAGACCCATTAAATGTCATTGACTTCCCATCAGTAGTGGATGCTTCTTCATTTCATCGTTTTGAATCAGAAAGCATCAGCTTTACATGTATGGCTAATGGAACCAAACCCAGGCTACGCTGGTACTTCAACGGACTCCCACTAGATCATGATAACGAGACTCTGGTACTGACTAATCTATCAGT
>NW_003558512.1:0-1116 GCF_000090795.2 Amphimedon queenslandica
AATACACACTATTTATAGTACAGCACAAAGATTATATAACATAAACCACAACGAAAAGAATGTAATAATCACTAATAATCATTTTAACAGTGCATAAATACTAACATGAATTGATGTCCACATTTCATCAAATGGTTTGGGTAATGGTAATGGTTTGGATGCCACAAGTAAACCATTCAATTTGCACATGGCATCATAGACTAAAATTATATCTTTCCACTCACTCTCAGGAACTGTTTGTAAGGTATGGTAAAGCCAATGGACAACAGCAACAAATACTTGAGAGGGAGATTCTGACCTATTTCATTCTGTGATACAACTGTAAAAGATACTTGTAAAGAGGTTGCCAATAATCAATGTGCCCACAGGGTCGGCAAATAAATAGATGACTTCTACTCCAGTGGCGTAGCCTGTTGCTCCTGCCAAGGTCTTTGTTACATGATGTTGAATTCCCTAATGTTGTGTCATCTGATACTGTTAGTAAATGTGCATTTTTGCCTATAATATGTGACCATAATTGACAAAAGGGCCCTTATGGCGGATTTTAAAATTGATCATTATAATGGAAAATATCAACCTGTGAGTGCTTTGTTAGACAATCATTGTTTCTAAAAGTTTCATGGTAACTTTTTGCATCCTGTGGAGTAATTTTATGATAAATGGAGCTCAGGAAGTTGGATTTCTTAGGCTAGAAAGACAAATTTCACTACCCGCCATAAGGTACCTTTTGTCAATTATGGTCACATATAATCAAAATTATGCATAGACAATATTAAAGAATATGTGACTGACCCAAAACACTTGATGTTGCTGATGTATCTGTTGTCACACAATCGACTATATGATATGAACAAGATGACTCATACTAATATGTGACCATAATTGACAAAAGGTACCTTATGGCGGGTAGTGAAATTTGTCTTTCTAGCCTAAGAAATCCAACTTCCTGAGCTCCATTTATCATAAAATTACTCCACAGGATGCAAAAAGTTACCATGAAACTTTTAGAAACAATGATTGTCTAACAAAGCACTCACAGGTTGATATTTTCCATTATAATGATCAATTTTACAATCCGCATAAGGGCCCTTTTGTCAATTATGGTCACATATTATA
>NW_003558513.1:0-1116 GCF_000090795.2 Amphimedon queenslandica
CTGTACTATAGTACAGGGACTTTGGCCAAATTTCACCAAAAATAAAAAGTTTAAAATTCTAAGTTTTTATTACATTTCCTGATACATATACATGTTCTTATGTTGTGTAGAAAGTTTAAGGTGATTCTGATCAAGTTTGGATTTTTTATGAATTTTTAAAGTTGCTCCAAAATCGGATAAAAGTCCCTGTACTATAGTACAGGGATTTTTGTAAAATTTCACAAAAATTGACAAGTAGAAAATTCATCAATTTTATTACATTTTCTGATGCATATACATGTACTTATGCAGTGTAGAGAGATTGAGCAGATTCCGATCAAGTTTGGATTTTCTATGATTTTTTTAAAGTTGCTCAAAAATTGGAAAAAAGTCCCTGTACTATAGTACAGGGATTTTTGTAAAATTTCACAAAAATTGACAAGTAGAAAATTCCTCAATTTTATTACATTTGCTGATGCATATACATGTTCTTATGTTGTGTAGAAAGTTTGAGATGATTCTGATCAAGTTTGGATTTTTTACGAATTTTTAAAGTTGCTCCAAAATTGGATTAAAGTCCCTGTACTATAGTACAGGGACTTTGGCCAAATTTCACCGAAAATGAAAAGTTTAGAATTTTAAGTTTTTATGATATTTCCTGATGCATATACATGTTCTTATGTTGTGTAGAAAGTTTGAGATGATTCTGATCAAGTTTGGATTTTTTACGAATTTGTAAAGTTGCTCCAAAATCGGATAAAAGTCCCTGTACTATAGTACAGGGACTTTGGCCAAATTTCACCAAAAATGAAAAGTTTAAAATTCTAAATTTTTATTACATTTCCTGATACATATACATGTTCTTATGTTGTGTAGAAAGTTTGAGGTGATTCTGATTGAGTTTGGATTTTTTATGAATTTTTAAAGTTTCTCCAAAATTGGGTAAAAGTCCCTGTACTATTAGTAACGCAGTAGCGTTACTAAGTAGGATTCACCCCCAAACAAAATGGCTGCCACGACTTTTGCAGCCTTGCTATACCGGGAAAACGAGCTCTTATGCTTACCAGACTTCTTAGAGGACCTTATCTTGACCAGAGGACTCCATTGGTACCACTAGCGTGGCTCTAGACCTTTTCT
>NW_003558514.1:0-1116 GCF_000090795.2 Amphimedon queenslandica
ACTCATTCGAACCTTAATTGTCTCCCCTGCTGGTTTGTACTGCTGTCAGTCGAACAGGGGTAAATCTTTTAACAAGAGCTGGTTTCAGAGCATCATAGCTCCTCTTCTCAGACTCACTGTATCACTTGTACTTGTAGAAGGATCTAGCGGGACCCTCGAGCCTCAATCGAAGCTGTGTTAACTTTTTATGGTCGTCACATCTACACCAGACTCCCATTTCCTCGAGGCGGTCAACCCATTCCTCAAAAGAGTCTTCTTCAGCATCCTCCTTCGCTCCTTTAAAGAGTGGCAGCACTGGTAACTTTTGAGCATCATGAATGGGGGAGACAGATCCTTCTACTGCTCCCTCGGTCCCTGTCTCGGCCAAGGAGCCAGAGATTGTCTCCAGTGTGTCCGTTCATACCATTCATTGGTACCTCCAGTGTTGTATCTATGGTCCATCCAAGGTTTGTCTCCTTCCACTTCGCCTCTTCAAAGCGAGCCTTACACACCAACTCCTTGAAGTTCCATTCTATCCCAGTCAGCTTCTTATGCAATCCAGACTCAAAATCTTTGTATATAGAATAACTTCCTCAACTCCTATAAGCATACTCATCAACTGACTCGTTCGAACCTTGTCTCCTCTAATGAAACATACTGGTCTGTACTGCTGTTAGTCAAATGGGAGTAAATCTTTTAGCAAGAGCTGCTTTCAGAGCATCACAGCTCCTCTTCTCAGACTCAATCACTGCAAGGCTTGTAGAAGGATCTAGCGGAGCCCTCCAGCCTCAATGGAAGCTGTGTTAGCTTTTTATGGTCGTCCCATCTACATTAGACTGCCATTTCCTTGAAGCTGTCAACCCATTCCTCAAACGAGTCTTCTTCAGCATACTCCTTCGCTCCTTTAAAGGGCGGCAGCACTGGTAACTGTTAAGCATCATGAATGGGAAGACATCCTTCTACCGTTCACTCGGTCCCTGTCTCATCCAAGGAGCCAGAGATCGACGTCTCCACTGTGTATTCCAGTTGCTCAGGTTTCTAGCTTCGCCTCCAGCTCGCTCTTCTCTTAACCATCAAGCTCCTCTCCTCTGGCCTCCCACTTCTGTTTCTCTAGTTCAGCGGTCTGCAGCCGTGGAC
>NW_003558515.1:0-1116 GCF_000090795.2 Amphimedon queenslandica
ATGAGCATAGACGCCAATATTTTGGACAGTATTAATTTCAGTACATGCTATGTATTAATGATCAATTGTAAAAATAATACCTTAGCCCCCCCAACTTTTAGTTTGTTCCTACCCCTATGAAACCAGCCTTTATATAGCACTTGCGGTCGAAAGACCATGGGTCATTATGTAAACCAGCCTTAAGTCTTGTATAAGCCTGCAACCTAATCAACCTAAATGGCAAGGGATTTTTCTGTTACATATTATTTTTTTTGTAGATGATGTTAGTCCACGTTCTCAGATGGAAGATAATGATATAAAATTTCAATCAGAACAGATCGCAAAGGATTGTAAGTATTATCGTAATTCATTTATTATTATTAGTAGCAAGAGTATATACCGGTATACTGTAATAGTACAGGGACTTTGGGCCGATTTTTTGAGTAACTTAAAAAATTGGTAAAAAATTTAATTTTGATCAGAATCAGTCAATCAGATCAAATTTTCTGCATAGCATAAAAATGTGTATATGTATCAGAAAAAAATTATTAAAATGTAAAAGCAAATGAGAGGGGACAGAACAGTTCAGTACATACAGATAGATGAGAGTAAAGGGGGAGCAGTCATTATGTACAGGTATTATGTACAAGTGAAACCAACATGTGTCCAATTATGCATTGAAATTGGAATCTGATTATCCAACCGTGTTCCCAATCAGTCGAGCCACCCCCAGGAGAGACTCCCTTGGAGTACGGCCATATAACTGGTATGCCTCAGATTGCCACACCCCAGGATCTTTATTAGGTGGTCAGGGACCCCCGCTGCTACTGCTGAGGTGGCCACCCCAATTTGGAGACCTGTAGTGTAGAAAGTGGGAACCCCCTCACACGCCATTGCAGTAAAAATTCTTGGGGTGAAGCTGAACCTGAATGGGAGGGAACTCCAATATCTATGGAAGGGCAGTGTCGAAGTAGGTAGCCCCGCCCCACATTATAGCTAGTAGTGATTGGTCGTCTGGGTGGACAGGGACATGTTTGTAGGCTGCCTTCAAGTTGTGTTGTAAGGGAGGAACTAATGCCATTGTTGACGCTGGCGCCAGAGGGGGTGGACAGGTCTATGATTAGCCTGAATTTGCTT
>NW_003558516.1:0-1115 GCF_000090795.2 Amphimedon queenslandica
CTCCACACAGTACACCATTAGAAATACCAAGTAAGTGATCAATATACATGTACATGTACATGTACTGTATGTACAGTGATATTCATGTAATTAATGTACATGTATACATACTCAAAAATTACCAAATTAAAAATCACGAATTACAATTTTACAGCAAATTAAATTACCAAAATAAAATGCTGCCAGATTCTATACCTTATATGTGTTATATTCGTTGCATATTTTACCTAATGTATCTGTTCATTATCCTTTGTTGAGGTACCTTTAAAACACGTTTGTGTTGCTAGAAATGTCCATTTAAAAACAACAGATATTATTGATTCTTCCTTGCTGCTGGTGATATTTTTTATTATTATTTATTATTTTTAGTGAATTACTCTGTTCCAAGTGGTTATAGTTATGAAATTGGTCTTAACGTCACACGTAAAGTTCAAGTATTAGCTGCTTCTCAATATTTCTATTTTAATGTCTCAATTACCTTACCAAGGAACCACCTACTGACTGATGTAAGAGAGAGAGAGAGAGAGAGAGAGAGGGAGAGAGAGGGAGAGAGAGAGAGAGAGAGAATGTATTTATTATACATATATCTATTTATTTATTACTATTATTATTTATTATTATTATTATTAATAAATTTAAAAAATACTGAATATTAATAATGCTAATCCTGCTACATGTAACAATAATAATAATATTCATAATAATGGCCTAAGAGACAATCTATTTATTTATTGATTTATTTATTTATTCTATTTATTAATAGGACATCAATCAATTGTGGGTGTATCTCCGTCACGACGATGTTAGCCGATTGTTTGTGCAACGTACATTACCACATAGAAAAGTAAACATTGATACATGTACATGTACATGTACATTATAATTATGCTTTTTTTGTGTTTTCTTGTAGAATCAGCTCCATTATATTACTGACTATGATCTCATTTCTCCTATAACCAACGGGCGCTTTGTGGTTGAAGTAAATATTATTTAATTAATTTTATTATTATATATTTTAAATTAATTTTATTATTATATAATATTGACAGACTACCGTATAAGTGGTTTTTTCGACGGAATTATATTTCGCGAAATCTGCTAATATTCCAATTTGC
>NW_003558517.1:0-1115 GCF_000090795.2 Amphimedon queenslandica
GATGACGACAAGTGGGGCAAGAAAAGTAATAGGTCTCATTCTTCTTATCCAGAGGTAATGCTTCCAGACAGTGCTCACAGAATGAATGTAGACAAGGTAAAGTCTTAGGATTAGTATAGTCATCAAGACACACAGCACAGGTGAGCTGCTCCTCCATTTTAAGCCTAAAATCAGGAGAAGAAGATGAAGATTTTTTGGTGGTCGCCATTTCAAAGAAATACAGTGATGAAGATAGAACAAGATCAAACGATACGAAATTGGAATGAACAAAACTACAAAACAAAGTAGAGCAGCAGAGCAAGCAAACAAAGACAGCCCTGATGACCTTACTGATGTTCATAAGTTATGATAGTGTACAATTACTAAAATAGTTACTTCAATTACTACAAATATTGGCCTCACATGAACATGAACAACACATGAACATTCACGTGCACTTCTGCTCATGTGTATAGTACTGACTAGTCTACATGTACATGTACATAAAAACATCATGTACATGTACATGTGTATGTACCGTATAGCGGGTTTTTTCGAGGATAATAAATTTCACGAATGACCCATATCCAGAAGTTTGCAGAATTAATTTTCGCAAATTTCCACTAACCTGCCATCTTGTACCATATTAAATTGATTTTCAAGGTATTTAAATTCGTGAATCATGAAAAAATCCGAAAAATTCAAGAAATTTGTTATCTTCAAAAATTTCCCACTATACAGTATTTTATAGTACTGCAATTACTCTAATGCGAGGGTGATCTGACACAAATTTGGTCAAATTTTAATTCCACGTTGCATTTTAAATTTTTTATGTTTTTAGGAACAAGCTTGAGAAAGCAAAACTTGTACAGCACAATACACTGCTTTACATTTACAAGTGCACGTGTACATGTACATGTTGCTTTAAATCACACCCATTACTTTACATGTATGTACACTACATGTACATGCAACTGTGTAAATATTAAAATTTATATATACTTTCCACTGTTAAAGTGTTGTTTGTTTAACTGTAATAATAATGATAATAATTTAAGATACAAATTAATCTTAATTATTATTAAATTAAAATCTACATTAAAAAAGAAATCTATTTTAATTTTAATTCTAAAAAA
>NW_003558518.1:0-1115 GCF_000090795.2 Amphimedon queenslandica
AAAACAATTTTCCTCCCCTTACTGCATAACAAACTCATTGCTTTCACTGCCACACAACTTTTATTCTATTATTGCCTCACCAACTCTTTGCTCTCGCAGCCTCACCTTCTCATTGCTCTCACTGCCAGACCACCTCCTTGCTCTCACACATGCGACTAATTACAGAAGGTTAGCCATCCGATTTTCCCAGTTTACATTTATGTGGGTGTATCATTGGTGTAGTGACACTTGTAGTAATATGGCAGCTGCTAAAGATTGTCAACTTTGTGAAGAATCCTTCTACAGTTCAAGCCTTTCTGAACAAATGAAGAGATGTCGTGAACAAAGTGAAAATGGCTATATACAGTGTCACTTGTAATTCAAGGTTCGACATCAGTGTAGATTATTGCTCTTTGTTAATTGTTTGCCCACAGATTTGTAAGCAAAAACTTATGATAGATCATTTGCAATGAGGCCATAATATAGACATAAAGATTTTGGAGGACTTCGCAAGTATGAGTGAATTTCTTTCTGGGAAATAAGAGGAGTGTAGACGGACCTCCTCTTATGTTCAACTGTGTGCACCAAAAATGACTGACATCAAAATGCTACTGCTAAAATTGTAACAGATCTGGCCAGTATTTAAGCAAGAGTTCCTGAACTCAACAATTTAATGTACAAGGCTCTGGTAAAATTGGAACTTGTTGTACAGCTTATCTTAAAGAACTTGAAAATTGTAAAACTCTTGCTGTATATTTGGAGTATTGTACTATTCATAGTAATCACGACAAAATGTTAGCACATTTACAAATTTCAGACGATAAAGTCTATTCACGTTCACTTGACCCCTGGCTTTTTTCAATTGATAAGTAAATACGTCACATCCACAATCTTTATGTGTTTGTGGTTTTGGAATTGTTTTTGTTGAGCAGAAGGGATGCAGATAAGTAGCAGCTGAAATTACTCTGTTTTAGCTGCGTAATTGCAGTCAAAGGTTTGTCATTGAGTTTATACAGGGACATCCAGAAAAGGCTAAGGCATTATCATTTTGACGTGATCTTTTATGTAAAGGATGGGAAGGACCTAGCAATTCCAGATGGTGCAAACAAATTTCTAAATTTCATGTTTATCAAAAG
>NW_003558519.1:0-1115 GCF_000090795.2 Amphimedon queenslandica
AGTCATTGAAAAGGATGAAGATTTGATTAATTGTTTGTATTTTGATATTCTAATTATTACTGCTACCTTTTAGTTAGTTTTCTATTATTTTAGTATTATTTAGTGCTTTTTCTTTATTTGCTTTTCTTCAGTTAATAATTTTGTATTAATTTTAAGTATTTCTAACTGACAAATGAAGGAAAGGAACAATGCAATGTTTCATGTACAATGTATACTTTAAGTGAGGACTATAACATTTTATTATTATGGTCTCAAAATCTATGGATTAAAATTTTAATGTTGACTGGGTACACATGCATCCTGAACATGTGCATGTATTAAACTCAATTATTATTATTTACAACATGTATTTAATCTACTTATTCAATTCGTGTACAGTTCTTGTCCAAGTCTAGGGACATTGAAGGACAAGGAGAAATTCCTTCACACAATCATAAATATTTTTCTTGTTTTCATGTACTTATAAGTATTAATATGCAAACACTGTAAACAATAATAACTGATTGAAGATATTCACATTTTGCACTTGGAGCTTTCCAAGTTGCAACTCCAACCAATTTTTTTATATCACGTGATCCAGTTAAAGGAAAATGGCAGCATAGAACTAGTCAGGCGGAGTCCGACCCTTGCATAGAACTGCTGCTTGGTTATTTGGTTCTAAAAATGAAGATAGCATCTCTACTACAAGTAAGTCCTAATGTTACTATTCCAGTATCATGTACTGTCAATCATTGATATATAGATCAACTGAAGGGAAGAGCCTTTCACCTTTTTGTATTGGTTGAGAAAAGCTTACAACGGAACTTATATTAAGTGTCTCTTTCTATTTGTATAGAAGGAAGGAGAGGTTACTAGTGAAAGCAATGAAGAAGAACCAACTGGTAAGTATTAATGAAATACATTAAAAGTATTGTAAATATTGACAGCAAATTAATATTGGTGGATTGGCAGTATGTGAAGCAACTGCGTCTGACATTTTAAAGTTTATTTTGAGCTTGTTCAATAAAACGTGGCTACTGAATTGCTAATATAAAATTCACCACATGTATAACTTTCGTCAACATTGCTATGATAATGAGCAATTTTTAAAATTTGAAAAAAATCCTGATTTGATC
>NW_003558520.1:0-1115 GCF_000090795.2 Amphimedon queenslandica
TAGTACACATTATGACTTACCATCTATTGTGTGACCAAGACAACAGTTTAATTATTGTCAATTGATATCAGAGAGACAGATTAAAAGATAAAATGTAAATAATAGTACACATTATGACTTACTCTCTATTGTACGTGACCAAGACAACAGATTAATTATTGTTGATTGGTATCAGAGAGAAAGACAGATTAAAAGATAAAATGTAAATAATAGTACACATTATGACTTACTCTCTATTGTGTGAGAAAGACAACAGTTTAATTATATTGTTGATTGATATCAGAGAGAAAGAAAGATTAAAAGATAAAATGTAAATAAAAGTACACATTATGACTTACGAACTATTGTGTGACCAAGACAACAGTTTAATTATTGTTGATTGATATCAGAGAGAAAGAAAGATTAAAAGATAAAATGTAAATAATAGTACACATTATGACTTACTTCCTATTGTGTGACCAAGACAACAGTTTAATTATATTTTTGATTGATATCAGAGAGAAAGACAGATTAAAAGATAAAATGTAAATAATAGTACACATTATGACTTACTGCCTATTGTGTGACCAAGACAACAGTTTAATTATATTTTTGATTGATATCAGAGAGAAAGACAGATTAAAAGATAAAATGTAAATAATAGTACACATTATGACTTACATCCTATTGTGTGACCAAGACAACAGTTTAATTATTGTTGATTGATATCAGAGAGAAAGACAGATTAAAAGATAAAATGTAAATAATAGTACACATTATGACTTACTCTCTATTGTGTGAGAAAGACAACAGTTTAATTATATTGTTGATTGATATCAGAGAGAAAGAAAGATTAAAAGATAAAATGTAAATAAAAGTACACATTATGACTTACGAACTATTGTGTGACCAAGACAACAGTTTAATTATTGTTGATTGATATCAGAGAGAAAGAAAGATTAAAAGATAAAATGTAAATAATAGTACACATTATGACTTACTTCCTATTGTGTGACCAAGACAACAGTTTAATTATTGTTGATTGATATCAGAGAAAAACGGATTAAAAGATAAAATGTAAATAATAGTACACATTATGACTCACTTTCTATTGTGTGACCAAGACAACAGTTTAA
>NW_003558521.1:0-1115 GCF_000090795.2 Amphimedon queenslandica
AGGACAAAATAAAAATTTAACTCAATCGTCTGAAATTGTAGTCAACCAGCATTATGGTACATACAGTTAGCTATTATAAATAAAATGAGTTTTCAGTTTCATCAGCTGAAGTTAATATTTCTTCCTTTCACCATCAGGATCACTGATCACTATGGCATGTGCATATAACCAGTAATGTATGGTGATGACAAGAGAAAAATTTATAATAGAATGGAGTGTTCATATGTAATGCAATCAACACTATAGCAAGTCTAAAGCAACACTTTTAATGCAAAATTTATAGGTAACTAGATCTACCTAATTTTCATCATTCAATTAAAAAATTAATAATTTATTTAAAGGGCATCCATAGTCATGTAAATGAACAATTTTTTCCTTTGGCAAGGAGCCGAGGACAATGCATAAATAGTGTCTTGTCTTGAGTTGCATGATTAATGTATCATTGCTAACTATTATGGTAAAAATTAAAAAAACAATTATGGTAAAAGTCAATTCTTGATCAAAAAATAAAACTAACATCGTTCATTTTCTTTATTAATTTTTTTTGCTTATTTTTATTTTTATTTATTTTATTTTATTTTTTGTTGCTTTAGACTTTTTTACTGGCAACAAAGTTGCATAGTGGATGCCCACCTTAAGAAAGCTCTCGAAAAGAAAGCAGTTGGCCCTCCAGTTAGAAAACTAGTGCCTCCATTGCCAGATGGCACAATCCTTCGTGGGTTTACAAAGTTGCACAGTGGATGCCTTTCACTGACTTTTAGATCTAACACAACACGTAGTTACACGTGTTACGAGCTGATCACGTGATTCATAAGTACACAACAAAAATATTTTGGCTAAATTTAGAAGCTTGGTTGCAGCCTTGGCTTCTCTAACCCTTTTGTACTATTGCTGTAGCACTTGCAACAAATACATTGTTGCAATTTTGGGGACTTGCAAAACTTTGGAACTTTCTGCTGAAGACATTATCAGCCCCACCCAAAAATTGTTTGATATCAAGAGAATATAAAATTTTCACCCAGGATTTTAGTGAGATTTTAAGGACTCTTCATATTACTATGAGCTATCTCTGAGTTGAGAAGTAGTCTCATCAGCTTGGCCAGTGAGGGTTACAT
>NW_003558522.1:0-1115 GCF_000090795.2 Amphimedon queenslandica
CTTTCAAGCTAAGTACTCTTCACTTGAGAAGACTGAGAGTCATGTTGCTGGTGAACTGAGGGATGTGATGCTTGACCTTGAGAAGGAGAGGAACGCTACTGCTGCCTGGGAAAAGAAAAAGAAAGCCATTGACCAGCAGATCAATGAATGGAAAGCAAAATATGAAGGCTCACAACAAGAACTTGATGCAAGCAAATCTGAATCCTGCATGTACAGCTTTGAGGTATGTCATATTATTTTTTTAATATAATATTCCTGATATTTCACATTCAAATTTTACTTGATATTTTCATCATTTTGATTCTTGTGTGTGTACATGTACTTGTAGCTACTGAAACTCAAATCTGAGAACAGTGATCTCAAAGATGAACGGCAACCGAAGACAACAAACAACTACAAAGTACATAAAACTCTCTCATTCATTAGTACAAGATGTACATGTATGTACATATTATGTGCAGTACATGATCACTGAGTATGTGTCTCATCTTGGTTTTTGTTTATTAATTTAGACGATCTTGCTGAAATTGAAAAATAATTAACTGAGGGAGGAACTAGCGTCCACGACCTTGAGAAAGCTAAAAAGAAACTTGAACAAGAACTTGAAGAAATCAATCTCATGATGGAGGTAGGTGTGGTTTACTGTTACCATGGTTATATTGATTATGTTTGCAAGAGAACAAAAGGCCAATTGGAAGTAGAGCAGAACACTGTCCTTTGTCTTCAGTTAGAAATACCACAGCTCAAACAGAGAGGAAACTCTTTGAGAAAGATAATGAAATAAACTCCCTCAGGCAAGTCTTGCTGTACATACCCAACTCATTATACTGAGAGCTGTTGCATGGAAGTAATCAATGGGAGGGTGCGGCTATGGACTGTCTGCCATGTTGGGTGGCAAGAATGTACATGGTGAGAATGGAGAAAAAATCTCAATAAATTCTGCAGTTGACATTACAGACTAATGCAAGCTAGGAGATGAAGATATTGAGTGAAGAATTCTCTAATATTTTATAGCCAAGTATGATATCTCATCTTTGGAAAATTCCAGTTTGTTTCTGTATCTCCATTTGTTCTGTGCCACCCAACATGGCAGACAATCCATAGCTGCACCTCCT
>NW_003558523.1:0-1115 GCF_000090795.2 Amphimedon queenslandica
GGCTAACACCCTGTACAGGGACTTTGGCCAAATTTTGCCAAAAATTAAAAGGAGAGAATTCTATATTTTTTATAATTTTTCTGATACATATACATTATACATGTACTTATGTTACATTCCAAGTTTGAGCTGATTCTGATCAAAATTGGATTTATTACGAATTTTTAATTTGATTCAAAATTAGGCCGAAGTCGCTGTACTATAGTACAGTGACTTTGGCCAAATTTTGCCAAAAATTAAAAAGAAAGAATTCTCTATTTTTATAACTTTTTCTGAACCATATACATGTCCTTATGTTATGTTTCGAGTTTGAGCTGATTCCGATCAAGTTTAAATTTTTTTATAAATTTTTAAAAGTTGCTCCAAATTCCATGTACTGTATTGTAGTACTTGTCAGCTCATGAAGCTCATGCTGTTTAGCTCACTTAGCATGCTTTGTGGGAAACCCTGCATTAATTATTTTTAATTTAGAACCTTCCATTATCAAATCCTAGTACTCCACTTTCACCACTGGAGACACTACTGAGGTACATGTACACACATTTCATTTCCTTTTTATGTTAATTTTGATTTTTCACTGTAGAGCTGCTGGATCTACGTAACTAAAAGCATTTTAATACACTTTATTTTTTTATGTAACTGAGAGTATAATAAGTATAACAAAATAAGATTAAATGTTCGAGGAGGTACTAATACGTGTACTGGTATAATGTCTTTGTTAAACAGAGTGTAAGCAATCAAATGCTTTCGTCAACAGTTTTAAGAATTTTTGTGTAGAGATGAAAAATTTCTCCACTTGTATTATCAAGAATTATACGAAACTTGTCATGACTCATTTGTGAATAATATGTGACAAGTTTACCATCAAACAAGTCAGCAGGTGACAGATAGGGTAGTGGTAGAGCCAATACTTGGTTAAGCAGTATAGCATCGTAATAGACACACTGCCACTGAGCATAAAGATGAAGAGCTTCTAGACTAAAGGCTGGAGTGCATGGGGCAGCAGATTTATGAAAGCATTTAGCGAAAGATAGGACAAGTGCCTTTAAATAAATGTCGCCTCTTGGTATAGCAGCCGATTTTGCCCAAAAGATGACAGAAGCAACTGGTAAGTG
>NW_003558524.1:0-1114 GCF_000090795.2 Amphimedon queenslandica
GTCTCTCTCCTTTTCTCTCACTCATTACCATCTTTTTATCAATGTTGTTACTGGAGCTACTGTAAAGCATTGATGATGGCTGTATCTCAGCCATGTTCTCTACTTGACTTGTAAATTAATATGCCTTTTAGTGATCTTTGTCATTCCTACTATGACATACATGTAATATACATGTACATACTTACTTTTACAAATTATATTGCCACTCTCTGAGTTTTTGAAAAAATTTTATGCATTGGGGGAGTAGTTGATATTCAGTATTTGATCACACATACCACTTATTGCATTAAGCATTAGTATCATATACTGTATAATTGTCACCATGCATGATCATGCTCTATACACGCTATTATATATCTATCCTTTTTCCACCTTGGTTTAATCCCACTTCATAATAAGTAGAGGGTTATATTATGTGTAGCCCACATTTCTCAACCATTTTGAGGTACTTACCTAATTTTATTCACTCAATGAGTTTTGTGCATACATACATGCATTTGACCACTCTTTGTTATATAATGTCTCCCTATAAATTTTTATCCTTTCTATTATCTCTTCCTATACTCTGTGTCATAATATTTAAAGCACATATGTGTCCACTCTACTGCCATAGGTGCACTACAAAAGGCCTTATTTTTTAATATTGGTACATAGAATTCAGCCTTTGATTATCTTTTATTCAATAAATTAGACACTTGACATTGGCTTACTATTGCATTTACGCATAGTCACATACCCATTATGACCGACTTTCTTCCTTATAACATACTCACATATTCCTTAATCTTGTGACATTTTTGTTCATTTTATTCCCACTCTTTCTCCAATAGGATTGTTCCATTGCCATTGCATGTACAAGATTTGTATTAGTGTTTGTCACTTGAAATTAACTCCACCAATTAATGAAGTGTATTTAATAATTTTTAAATTATAGTTAACCAGATCTCACTTGGAAGTTGTTGATAAAATTATTGTAATTGAGTCTGTTGAAAGTCGAAATATCCAAACATTTCAACAAGGTATGCCAATGGTGTGATCATGTATGTGATGCCAGAAAGGATGCTTTCCCTCACAATTGTGGCATAGTGTTAATTTTTTCAGTAAATTTTTTTAA
>NW_003558525.1:0-1114 GCF_000090795.2 Amphimedon queenslandica
TTTATTAGTTATTATGACAAAAATGCGTAAAAAATCTTCTAAAAATCATCTAACTATTTCATTAGTGTATGGTGAGTATGGTCTCTGCCTGTGTACAAGTCTGGTTTGCTCCTGCTGGTGATGCAGTAAAGAATGCTCTAATTCGACGTGTTGGTGCAATTATTAAACTTTAATTAATAATAATAGTCACACCCATTCTTGAAATTTTAGGCAGGGCCATGGCCCTGTATGGCCCACCCGTGGCTACGCCTATGTTGAACAGGCTATGGGATGAGCGTTTGAATTGTAAAGCTATTATGCATGTACATGTGGATAGCTCTCTCCTTCCTCTGGCTATTATTAGTACCCTGGGCAGCCATCATGATATTCCTCATTAGTACACCATACATTAATTAACAAAAACACTAATAATTAGTAGAGACTAATTATATTAATTAAATTAATTGTATTTATTATTATTATTTTGGATTCATCGTTATTATCATCTGTCTGGCGGTACATTAGATAAAGCAGCTGCTGAGGCTGCCAAAGGTGCTGCTGGTAGCAAATATGTGAGAGACGCAACCAAAGGAGCAGTTAGAGCCGGAGTGAGTGCCTCAGTAGCAGCTGCCACTTCCAGCGACTGATTGGAATAATGGAGGAGAGGGAGAGAGTGCTGGCTGGAACTAATATATAGTGCTTGACTTATTATTGTTATTATTATTATTATTATTATTGTTGTTGTTATTGTTATTTGATTATTATTTGAAATTGTCAGCTGTTTGATATTATTATACATAAATGAATTCCTAGTACTATTTCTAAGCTGTATAGCTAGCATTAAAATTAGTAACTTTTACCTCAACAATAAGTTGATGAAGAAACAAAGCAGACAAAATTGACCTGTGATAAGTGGATGTGGTTTTGATCAGGAAGGAGGAGCTTGCCACTTCAGCACAATTGGCTTGTAACTTGTTCTTTATATTGACTGTATCTTAATTTCTTTATCTTAAAAGAGTTGATCATTAACAGTGATAGAGGTAAGTATACTATAGTTCATTTTAATCATTTACATTTACTCTATTATCTATAATTTTAATAGAGGATATGCGTGCTAAGTATATTCATTGCAAAA
>NW_003558526.1:0-1114 GCF_000090795.2 Amphimedon queenslandica
TAATGAAAGCTAATTATAATCATATACAAAAGCAACAATTAATATTATCAATAATAATAATACTAATATTAATATTTACAATCGTTCATTTTATAATACATACATTTTAATAACAATAGTGGTGTTTTATTCCAAGTCCAGTTCGTCCCTAGGGAATTGTTTAAAATAGTCTTTGTACCATCCAATGTGCTCAACCTTCTCCTGGGCAGTGTAGTAGGGATTCATAGAGAGTCCGGTCGCAACCAGTTCCATGAAATGCCTAACTGGGCCTGTGATGAAGCAGTACGAGAATGGAAATTCGAGAATCAGTTTCTAGTTGCTGTTACCTTTTCTTGGCAAGTCCTTATCTTCAATGTGCTTCATTAGGAACACGTGATCCTCAAAACCAACATTGTCTTCATCACTGAACAAATAATAAAACAATAACACTAATATTAATGGTTACCTTGGTAACTGGTTGTCTATTGGATACTTCCAGACGTGTGGTGAGTCCTTCATCAACTGCTCAAACTCGTTCATCAATGGCTTGTACTGGTTAATGAAACTTATCTCTTTCTTCAACTGATCCTTTAAAAAATGAACAGAAAATAGCGGCAAATTTATCAAACCTAAAGATACGAAATCATTAAAATACTTACTTCCCTGAAAGTCCAAGGATCTGGTGGCCGAACAGATTGTTCTTGGGTCATTATTTTGAATACACCTACACATTACATGTTAATGTTAAACAAACACACTCTCTCTCTCTCTCACCCAATCTCTTTCCATCAGTGAATGAAGTATTGACTGGGTCAGTCACTACAGGCGGAGGTTTAGTGAGGGGCAGTTTGAAATTTGGTTTAGGAGCTCTAAACGCAAATGACCTCCTCCTATCGTCTGATAGAGGGGTGTGTCTCCTCCTATCATCTGATAGAGGGGTGTGTCTCCTATCGTCTGAAAAAAGGGCGTGTCTCCTCCTATCATCTGAAAAAGAGGTGTGTCTCCTCCTATCATCTGATTGAGAGGCGTGTCTCCTATCATCTGATTGAGGGGTATGTCTCCTCCTATCGTCTGAAAAAGGGTCGTGTCTCCTATACTCTGACAGAGGGGCGTGGCTGCTTCTATCGTCTAATTA
>NW_003558527.1:0-1114 GCF_000090795.2 Amphimedon queenslandica
CCAGGTCAGAAGAGGTTGTGATTTTCTTCAGTGCGTACCTCCTCTTTCTTTTCCTATTTCTTTTCGTAAAGACTTGTGTAATCTATGTGCAGCCTAATACAATTAGAGATGCCGTCACTTTTGGGCTTCAAGATCATGGTGGATTTGGAACAGCATTATTATATCATGTATGTGATTATTTAACCTCCACCTATCTTCTTGCATTTGGCATCATTGGCTATTCTTGCATCTTTATAACATTGTTCTATTTTCATTTGTCATTGATTGTTTATCATTATTTTATTCATCTATTGTTATTGAAAAGATTAATTGTTTTGATTTTGTGCAGTATTACAATAAATTGGTGAATTCTTTTGTTTTTGTCAGATCAATACCACTGCCTAGATATTGTATGAGCAGTTAATTTCAATGACACTTAATTCTTGTTTCTGCTAGTCTTATGACTAAAAATTATATTTTTTCAACAATAAAAACATGTATAAAACACTGACAACCAATTCAAAATAATTATGATTTTGCAGCTGAAAGTGAATAATGATGAAAGATTTAACACCCACCCAGGTGTGGCGGCATGAATATTTTCTTCCATTACTAAAGAACTTGTGTTTTCTGCATCAAAATTCACATAATCCACTCTGTATGGCTAACTGATAATGTTTAAGCAAGATCAAAAGATAATTGCAAGCAGACAACAAATGGGCAATTTTTCCTCATTTCTGGCCTTCAAGGCCTGTAAAAGTATAACTAGACACACTGGGCTTGAAAGGCCAAAGTTAAGTCAAATGTAGCAAATTTATGTCCACTTGTAATTAACTTTTATTTTTGCTTAAACAATACCTGTTAGCTACAAAGGCTGGTTTATAGTGAAATTGGTGAATTATGATGCAGAAAACTTAAGTTCTAGCCTGGAAGATACCCAGCCACATCCCACCTGAGTGGGCGTTAAGAGCTTGGTGAGGGCTTTTGATCTTCTAATTTTCTTTAGCCTTAATCAATTTTTTCTTGGCTTACCAGCCTTTTATGCCTTTTTTTGAGCTCGAAAATTGAAAGAGACTAAAGAAAATTATAAACCAAAAGCCCTCTGCAAGGGCTTGATGAGGGCTTTTGGTCTTTT
>NW_003558528.1:0-1114 GCF_000090795.2 Amphimedon queenslandica
AGACATATCACAGTATCTAGAGTTATATTTGCTTATAGATTTTCTGCTGCAATTATTCACAATTTTTTGTGGCGCCCAGCAATTACTATAGCTATGAGATGCAATTTGAATTTAAAAAGGTCCAATATTAAAGCAGGGCATCCTCTTGAGTTGTTAATCTTCTTGTTATACTCAACCTTTGAAGCTGATTTAACCAGTTGTTTTTATAATTACTCTGCCAGTCTCGCCATACTGTATCTTCGAAATCTCCACCTATTCCAGTTAGTGCTTCTTGATAATGCATGGTTTGTTGTCAAGACTGACTGACCAGTTTCAAGAATGTACATGGTGCAATGCAGAGAATCGAGAAAAAAAATCTGAATCAATTCTGCACTCTGCAGTTGACATTCACTGACATTCATGCAGTTGACATTCATACAACTATAGGGAAAGGTATTGACTCTATAATATTCTGCAGCAACAATCACAACAATGCATGTGTACATCATGAACATTATATGCAGGTTGATAACTATCAATACTACAGTATTTAATAGTCTTTAAAGGCTTGCGTTTAAAGTCAGTTAATGATAAGGCGGGGCCACTCCTTGACATTCACGTGGTTATCCTCGTGGTCAGTTGTGTTGATTTGAGTGCTCGAGTGGCCAAGTTTTGGTTCTTGGCTGTGTAATTTTGTTTTGCTTGTCTCTCCCTTCAATATCTCGTTCACCTCCTGAGCTTTCTGTTCCTAATGAAGTTGGCTTTGAGTCTATCCCAGACAATCAGGAGCCCTCCTCAGTATCCCAGAGTGGCAATTCAGCGTCACTGGACGAGCTGCGGGATCTGATGCTCGCCATTTCTAGCCAGCTCAACTCTCATCATACGCTGCTGCCGTTTCTATCGCTCCCAATGGTCCGTGCTGCCTCTCAGGCCGTCTTCCTTTCTTCCAGGAGACCAGCATCTGGGGCAGCTGTAGTTCATTTCACTATCCGCAGCTGTGTCAGCAGTCTAACCACAGCCTTCCTACCTCCTCCAACCGCAGTATCATCACTCTCAGAATGGGTGCTTTCCTACTGCTGGCCCTAGGCTTCCCCAGGGATTGGATCTTCTGGTAAGTAGCATGGGCGGATTTGGG
>NW_003558529.1:0-1114 GCF_000090795.2 Amphimedon queenslandica
GCATTGTGATAGGATGTTCAAACGAGTCAAATGATTCAAAATGTGCTAGTATGTCCTGGCATAGATTATGCAAGAACTTTGAACAGATTAGTCGCACATTACCAATACCAACTCATCTCATTGCGTGTTGTTCTGAGCTGAAGCATTACAGAATTTGTGATAAATGCCACAAGGAGATCAAAACATGCCAGCCTCAAAAGCCACCAGCTATAGGAAAAATTGATTTATATGCAAGTACTGGAAGGAGATTCACTAGGCAAAAGCTACGTGATGCTATTGAGCATGATCATTGCTATTCTTTACCACCACCAACTATCCCTTCATCATTTGTTAGTACCACTTCTGCAAGCCACTCAATGCTAGTCTCCTCCATCTCACTACCTAAGCTGAAGGATCCAATTCGTTTTTGTATTGAAATGTATGAAAATGTGACCATAATTGACAAAAGGTACCTTATGGCGGATAGGAAAATTGGTCTTTATAGCCTTAAAAATCCAACTTCCTGAGCTCCATTCATCATGAAATTACTCCAGAGGATGCAAAAAGTTACTATGTAACTTTTAGAAACAATAGTTGTCTAACAGAGCACTCACAGGTTCATATTTTTCATCATAATGATCAATTTTAAAATCCGCCATAAGGTACCTTTTGTCAATTATGGTCAAAAATAATGATTCAGCTATTGCTTGTTATACTTCATTTCCTTCTTACCATCACCTGTTTGTTTGTTACCAGTTTCTAGGAGATACTGTACACCATCTCATCTATCCTCGTTGTCCTAACTACCTTCAAGCAATGGATCGTATCAAATATAGGACGCTGTCACCACTGAATGAATTTTTTCTAACTTTGTGTCGACTTAAGAGGGGATTATCAGAGCAAGACCTTGCATTTCGTTTCCAAATTTCTCAGTCATCTGTGTCTCGCATTATTACAACATGGGTGAATTTTTTATTTCATAAGTTCTCTGAAGTATCAATATGGCCATCAAGACAGCAAATAGATTATTTTATGCCATCTGCATTTAAATCACACTATCCGACTACACGTGTGATCATTGATGCCACTGAAATATATATACAAAGACCTAGCGATCCAGAGTCACAGCAAGTTA
>NW_003558530.1:0-1113 GCF_000090795.2 Amphimedon queenslandica
TTCCTTTGCACCATCTATTCAACTTATCTCTGATACAAGCCTCCCTTCCTTCTGAATGGAAAGTACATAAGATCACCCCAATTTACAAATCAGGGGATAGATCCTCTGTGTGCAATTATAGACCGATCTCACTGCTTTGTACAATATCAAAGGTTTTGGAGAAACTCATATATAATGCAGTATCTGAATTCTTAGTAGAGGCATTTTCCAGTTCTCAGTTTGGGTTCTTAGCTGGAAGATCTACCCTGCAGCAACTACTGGTTTTTCTGGCAGACTTACATCAGAATATGGAAAACAAGGTCATGACTGATGTTATTTACCTTGACTTTCAAAAGGCATTTGACACAGTTCCGCACAAGGTTCTCCTAGATAAGTTGTGGTCCATTGGCATCCAAGGAAACTTATGGAATTGGTTTTACTCCTACCTTAACTCGAGACTACAGACTGTATCCATAAATGGTCATTTGTCATCATTCCTACCAGTGCTTTCGGGTGTCCCACAAGGTAGTTTGCTCGGTCCACTACTCTTCCTAATTTTTATTAATGACTTACCTTCCTATGTACATACAGCCAAACTTCTATTATTTGCTGATGATACAAAGTGTTACTCATCGTCTAACCTCTCCGCTCAACTCCAGGAGGATATAAACAGGCTGTTCCAATGGAGCCTTACAAATATCTCTTTTAACAGTTCCAAATCATCTTCTATACGTTTTAACACCACTTCAGCATGTTCTCCTCCCGATTTCTTCCTAAATGACCAGCTTATACTGCACAGTACTCGTCAGAAAGATCTTGGTGTTATTTTTTCTAATGATTTGTCTTGGTCCTCCCACTATGAGAATATAATATCCAAAGCCTTCAAAACATTAGGGCTGATAAGGAGAATTGTTGGATCTCAAACTACTGTGACTATCCGCAAGAACTTATATATAGTCCTAGTTCGGTCGCAGCTAACGTATTGTTCTCAGATCTGGCGACCTCACCTTTTGAAAGATATAGCTTGTGAGAGTTTAACGCTGAGAGTAGGCAATAGCTGTTATGCTATAAATGAACTGATTATTATTAAAGGAGAAAAACTTAGAGAGAGAGAGAACAACACTAACTCATAAC
>NW_003558531.1:0-1113 GCF_000090795.2 Amphimedon queenslandica
AGATGTACGAGAGGGTGCTATTTCTTGACCCAAAAAAAGCCAAAAAGAAAAAAATTGCAAAAAAAGATATTTTTAAAAAGAAAAAAAAAATCAAAAACTGCAGCATAGTTTTACTCGGTAGTCCTGACCGGATTCGAACCCCTGACCATATCCGTGCAATCCACACCAGCCTCTCCACTGCACCACCACGACCTTGCTGCATCATCAACGCTGGTTGTTGTATTTATACTCGGTTTCTATAATATAAATCAGTGTATTATTAATGCTGGGGCGTAGCCCCAATATATATATAGGGGCGAAGCCCCTATTACCGGAGCTCTAGCACTGCATACTGTGTCCGGTTACCGGAGCTCTAGACACTTCCTTTACAAAAAATGGTGCTAATCTTCTATTGTTGGATTTAGAGTAGTTTTCTTGTCTTTTTCTTTAAATAAAATGAAGAGATGATGACTGCAGGTCTAATTTTATTGATAAAAGTCAGTTTTATTTTCTTTGTTAGTCAGTTGCAGAGAATTTCTGGGGGGGCTCAGCCCCTCCTGTTTCAAGACTGGGGGGGCTTTAGCCCCCTCTGCTCCCCCCTGTTCCGGCGCCTATGGTCAGAGGCACTCCTTTGATTCTTCTACAGCAGTGTAGGCAGAGGAAGTCAACCCTCAGTACTGCTATTTACTCCCTTTTCTAATCTCTGCTTCTCTCTATTAATGTGTACTGTAAATTTCTGAAATAAATAAATAAATAAAAATAAAATGATGATCTCATAATGATAGTCTAATTAGTTTTTATAATCACTAATCAGTTAACCACGTTGAGGCACGTAAGATGGCAAGCAAAAGACAAGCTTCAGTGCTTTCATTGTTTCCCTCAAACCCAAAACGGCCTACTAGGCAACTGAACCAGGATCATCATATGAATCTGATAATATTTTGTAAGTACGAGATTATTATCATCTTGTACTGTGCGTGAAAATATGCGTAAACGTCGGCGGTAAAAGGG
Organism: Amphimedon queenslandica; assembly: GCF_000090795.2. Lineage (NCBI taxonomy): Eukaryota > Metazoa > Porifera > Demospongiae > Haplosclerida > Niphatidae > Amphimedon > Amphimedon queenslandica. The sequence continues at coordinate 991 of NW_003558531.1, forward strand.
AGTGTGGTCAAAATCGCGGCGCGCTTCGCGCGCCATTTTGCTTCCTTTTCCTTTTGCCTCACCTCTCTTCTTAGGCTGGCTACGCCTATGCTATTGTAGAGTAAAATCTCCGTTATCGGTCAC
>NW_003558532.1:0-1113 GCF_000090795.2 Amphimedon queenslandica
GAAAAGACTCGCCCGTCTTTGTCCTACCTTAGCCGCTCTCCTACAAGAGCTCTCCTCTAGAAAACGGGCTATCAGAAAGAAAATCTCTAAATAGAGAGAATGAATGATTTAAGGAGCTATTGGCAGCCATTAAAAGGAGATATTAAAAGAAAAGAGAAGAGATACTAGTCTTCTCTCTCCTTCAAACTGACCATTCCTCCTCCTCTCCTCAAGACATTGCTCATTCATGTTGTACTGAGGGGCGGAGTCAGTTATTAAATTAAGTTAATTTAAGCCTACTGATTTATAACTAGGGTGGGGCTCAGTGCGTTGCAAGATTGCTAAAGGCGTAGCTGCTCTACCTCAACAAATAATATAAGGTTGGATCTACTGCTTCAGTTGGCCTCTCCATCATGTACTATGTAGACTGGAGCTTACTGCACTGATCACTGCAGTAGTGTACAGTGTTTTTATAGCATTAAAATAAACAGGAAATAAAATTCAGTGGGGTCAGTGGCTGCATTCCAAACTAAAGGGAAATGTCAACCAAACCAGAGGATTTGAAAAGAGCCTTTGACAGAGAACTTAGTGAGTAGATATTCATAATAATTATTTTATTAGTATTATTAATGATAGATATTAGTGATTTTCAATTGGTATGGGAAAAAGCTGGTGTTCTTTCAGGACGCTGGGACTCTATTGGTATTCTGTTAGGAATCAGCCCTAATAAGATAGATGAGATTGAAGCAGAAGGCAAGCCACCAAGAACTTGTCTACGGAAAGTATTTGATTGCTGGTTGAGTAGGAACTATGACTATAAGAGTCATGGTGTCCCTACATTAAGAATGCTGTGTAACTCCATTAAAAGTAATAGTGGAGGAGCTGATCCAGCTCTAGCTGATGAAATAGCAAAAGAATATGCCATTAATCTTATTAGTAGTGGAGAAGCTACTACATCACCAGTTGATATTTCATCTTCTAAAGGTAAATAAATTATATGATAATCAATGATCATTTATTTATTTTAGAAGGTACTCCAACTGTTGAGTTACCAGTTCCTACTTCACCTCAATCTGAGTCTTCAGTTGTTTACGTTAAGAAAAAATCAATTGAATATTTACCTAAAAATACAAT
>NW_003558533.1:0-1113 GCF_000090795.2 Amphimedon queenslandica
TTGTATATTGCTGCTAAAAATAAACCCTTTACCTCTTTTTATTAATTTCATTATTATTATTTAATGCTCATTTTTAAAAGAAATATTGAATCATGCTTTATTTGCTATTGCTTTTATTTTGTAGGAAGAATCTTGTGAACTCTTTTGTCTATGGTCTTACTTATGGGTTCTCACAAAGCGTCATATATTTGGGTTTCATACTCACCTTTGGTTTTGGTGCCTATCAAGTGACACGCCCACCAGGCCATATTGCACACGAGTCCTTCTCTGACTTACTGACAGTTCTGATGGCTGTCATCTTTGGTGCTGTAGGTGCAGGGCAGGCCTCTTCCTTTGCTCCTAATTACACTAAAGCTAAGCAATCAGCTAACAGGATATTTGCACTGTTAGACAGAGAACCAGTGGTTGATGGATACTCTGAAGATGGTCTCAAACCAGTTAGTATTTAATACTTATTTATGAACATCCTTTTCATTTTTATTTCTGTGTCTTCTCTACAGGAAAAAGTTGTTGCTCGTATTGAAGTGAAAGACGTTGAGTTTAATTATCCTGCCAGACCTGATGTTCAAGTCCTTCAAGGTCTGTCACTCTCTGTAGAACCTGGCCAGACTCTGGCACTTGTGGGTCCCAGTGGGTGTGGTAAGAGCACAGTTGTCTCACTCATTGAGAGGTTTTATGATCCGTCGAGTGGAAGCTTGAAGCTGGAGGAGCAAGATATTCGGGATTTGAATATACGGTGGTTGCGTAATCAGATTGGTATAGTATCACAAGAGCCAGTATTGTTTGATAAATCAATTGCTGATAATATACGCTATGGAGCTAACTTTAGAGAAGTCACTGATGAAGAGGTCATTGAAGCTGCTAAAGCTGCCAACATACACAACTTCATACAAACACTGCCTCAGGTAAATATGATCATTTAATTGTTCCAAATGTCTTTGATCTTTCTCTTTTTCAGGGTTATGCGACCAATGTTGGGTCTAAGGGCACTCAATTGAGTGGTGGACAGAAACAACGTATTGCTATAGCAAGAGCTCTAGTGAGAGACCCAAAGATACTCCTACTGGATGAAGCTACCTCAGCTCTTGACACAGAGAGTGAGAAGATTGTACA
>NW_003558534.1:0-1112 GCF_000090795.2 Amphimedon queenslandica
ATACTGCACTTAAATATGAGCTATCCTAATATACCAACAGTTGACAATACATACTACACAGACAAGTGCACGGAACTTGAGAAACGTATAGAAATGAATTCAACACTACAAGAAATGAATATTGGGTATAGTGGAGAGAATGAAATAACAAGTACCATTACCAGTGTCATTAGAGGAGTAACAAGAAATAAAACAATAACATCATTAACAATATGTGTTGATGCTCCTCCTCCTCCTCCTCTACCTGATGGAGTAATAGAGCAGTTACTAAAGGGCAACAACACATTACAAGCTCTTTCACTGAACATACCTGATAAACTTCTACCATCATCACTGAATATAGTAGAGGTGAACATATTACTGACTGCGATAAAGATAGGAGGAGGATGGAGTAGTAGTAAACTGATGACATCATCACTCCTTCCACATATCAAAGGATTACACTGTCTGATACTATATGATCCATACCCACCACATCTTCTATTTCTCTCTCATCCCAGTCTACATACACTTACTTTACCACTAGACTCAGCTGAGAGTGCTATTGAACTATTTACTATTCTACAAACCAATACTACACTTAAAGCTCTGAGTGTGGAGATAAAGGAGGAGAGAGTATATACCAGCAGTATGGGTACTAGTCTACAAGACATGCTAACACAAAACCAAACACTGAAACACCTTGAGATTAATAATGACAGGCATAGTGACATTCCCATTCCCAGTTCATTCCTGTCCTTCCTAACAACTGGTCTCAGACACAACACCAGTCTACAGCAGTTGAGTGTATCCATTCGATTGAATGAAGAGATAAGAACTTTTATTAATGTCATCTCTCAAAAGAACAATCTCACAGAACTTAATGTGAGCTTCAAACCAGATCAGTCATACTGTAACTGTAGTGAGGAAGAGAAGAAACAAATAATGACACCATTGTTTTATGAACAGGTACTACCTGCTGTTACTAACATGTTACAGTCACATACAACCATCAGACTACTGGGAATGAAGTGTGTGTACATTAATTATAAGTCATCTCAGCCTAACTGGATAGAACTAGTACAACATTTATATGAAACTATCTTCATCCATCCATCACTTGAATATATTGA
>NW_003558535.1:0-1112 GCF_000090795.2 Amphimedon queenslandica
TGATGAAGAAAGTCTATGGTGAAATGCTATCAGTGGAATTTGATGGAACTGACTATCTTTTTATGGTCGGAGGGTTAGGTCCTACACCAGCTGTCAAACATCCTCAGTTTCAATATGAACAATCTAATGATGGTGCTTATACTAATGAGCAGTTACTTTATAATCTATCTAATGGTGAGTTTAATTTTTGTAATGTGTTAGAGTGTGTTTAATGACATTTTAAAATAATAATAATTATTGTTTTTATTTTTAGGACAATTCACTGTTCCATCAGTCAGTGGACAGTGTTGTCCACCAAGTAGTTTTTTTACAATCAACAAAATAAATGGAAATAAAGGAATAATGCTTGGAGGAGTAGTAACTCATGATGGTGATCCTATACCTTGTAATAATGTGTTCATATTTAATGTGACACATAGCACAATAGTAAGTTATTACTAAGTATACATGTGCACTATCTCCAATGATAAAAAACTTCATTAATATTAACACTGAAACAAAACAAATGTAGTTCATAAAAATAGTCATAAAAATCTTATAAATCCTCTCTGACTTTAATGCTAATCCAGCTGGGCCATTGATGCTAGGAGCTAATTAAATAATTTTGTCCTCACCCTGAATTTATTGTTCATCTACTGTATTGCCCTTTACTTCAAGAAGCAAAACTTTGATGGTTTTTACATTATTATTAGCATTTAACAACGAAATTAATGTTTCTCCAAAATGTGAAATCACTAGCACTGCTAATTGGCAAAAGTTATTTTCCGGCACAAAAATTCATTTATATAATGTTTTATGTATTTAGCATTGGGAGAGTATTAAAAAAGGATCAATATCTGGTGAGGGACTCTGGACCAAGGAGAGATGTAATCATGCTAGTGCTATTATCAATGGTGTCTCTACCTCACCTGCACTAGTAGTGATTGGTGGATACGATAATAACAATCAACCAGTCAATGAATGTTTATTATTTGATAATATCACTACTGGTCAGTTCAGTTGTAAGAAGGTATGTAAATAATGCATTTATTATGTAATTTAAAATTTGCGGGCTTGAATAATATTAATGCATCTGCATGCAAATTAAACAGCACAATGATTCCCATTGATTC
>NW_003558536.1:0-1112 GCF_000090795.2 Amphimedon queenslandica
AGCTAAAAACCTTCAGCCCCACCCCCTTATTAAGTATGCATAAAGCATGTTTACCTGAATATCTCTGCAGTTGTTCAACCAAATTTAGCACTTTAATTTTTTATAACAAGCAATTGTGCATGTCTACCTATTGATGCCAAACAACAATCAGATTTAGACTGCTAACACACTTGAAAAAATTCTTCATTATAATCCAACTTCTGTAGTGAGCCAATGTGTAAAAATTCTCTTTTCCTGGATCAAAATGATCTTCCCTATAGACAGCTTTGACATTTCTGTTGCTGCATAGCATTGATAGATGTGTAGAATGATTTGCCATCAGTTCATATGGACTTCAATTGTGTTTGCATTATAATACGCTGCCGTATATTGCTGTTCATTCGCTGCATTTGTAAGACAATTTATGAAAATTATTTTTATTAAAAAAGAACAATGTTTGTAATGTGATCTTGATGTCTTTTCACTCAAATATGAAGAGGTAAATACGACTTGAACTTGCTTGAATCTAAGACTTATTAATGATGACATCAGTCCTAAGCTTGGCATAACAAGATATGGAGACACTAAAAAGATAGAGAAACAGAAAGGACAAAAAGAGGGAGTGAATGTAATGGTAATTCAAACTTATAACACAATTAATAATTGTCAGTACTCATCGGTAATGGGTTTGAAACATAATGATATAACTAGTCAACTGCATTCATGTATACATGTACTTGTGCTCTACTCAATCAGTGAGTCAGTGACTCAAACTACATGTGTGTATCACAACATTGTCTAAACAAACTTACATTTTTCAAGTTTTGCTACTCAATGAACATTAATCGCAAGGCCTAGATATTTTTCTCTGCTAGAAATTCACTTTATACATCAACTTCCATTGCAACCGAGTCTGGAATGATAGAAGGGAGATAAAATTAACTAATTACTAGAACAAGTAAGTTCCTAAAGAATCAAAAGTTATGCACAAATATTAAGAAAATATTTGAAGTTCAATGCATAATTGATAAACAGTGCATGGTAAAAATTTGAAAGCAACACAAGTCGTAAAACTTTTTATTTCCTTTAAAGTTTTGGTATTTACAATTTAAAGACAGACATTACCGTATAGC
>NW_003558537.1:0-1111 GCF_000090795.2 Amphimedon queenslandica
AAAGGGAATAATTTTGTGTTATGAACCTATAGTAACATTACAACGTGCATTATGCAGCTTTACTAAACATTATAATACCATGTAGCAAATAATACTTAGACTACATGATTAATGACTGTGGAACTTCAATGCATAAATCATGAGGAATCGTCTGAGACCATACATGTACAAGTAAACAATCACAATGACTACCATAGACAAGGCACTCTGGGCATAACTGTTATAATGGAGATTTCAATTGCAAGCAGTTGCACTATTAGTGATTTAATTTATAAAACTTTCAACAAAGCATTATTTTCAGTTTAATTTATTTACCAAAAGTTTTGCTACTCAATAAACATTCTTGATAAGGCCTAAATGTTTTTTCCATGCTTAAAATTCATCCTATACAGGTATAATATTATAGTATAGGTAGGTGAAGCAAGATTATAGATAAAACTAAATCAAATACAATTATGCTGTATCATCAGACCCATAACCCGATTATTGTACAATGACAACACAGTATAGACCTGTATAACAATTTCCAGGCCTGGTGGTCCCAAAGTAGTTTTAAAATGAGGACAAGTAGTGTGGTACCAATAGTATCTTCAATGTTCAAAGTACACAAAATTTTACATGCATTATGTAGCCTGGATTAGGCTACAAGGAATAAATTGAACAAAAATGTAAAATTGAGTATTGCATCATCATTACCATTCAATTCTACTAGAAAATGCAAAATATTAAGGGCCCATTCCATTCAAATATATTACTAGATGGATCATGAGGTGAACTTAAAGCAGGCGACAGCTACATGTGTAGCTCCATAACCGTCATGTTAGCAATTATACATATACATTTATTATTGACTTATTATGCATTACAATTGAAATATCATCTGAATGATGACAAAGCATGATGTGGCACAATATTGCTGATGCATAGTATAGTTCAGGCTCAGATCAGTATTATTTACACAATTGAATACATGTACAAACCAGGTGCTAGGCTGCAGGAAATCATCAGAGGTGAAGACTGAAGTTTTCAGCATACCATCATCTTTATTTCAACCTTCATGTGGCTTGCTCCGATGCACAATGGCATACAGTACTAAAGGTCTTCTTTCCAG
>NW_003558538.1:0-1111 GCF_000090795.2 Amphimedon queenslandica
TTCTCTCTCCAGTTAATGCTGATACTCCACACAGACACTCATACGTACCATTGTAACATTGACAATCACCCTCACCACTGCATACAACACCATTTCCATCAGTCAAACACTCATAATTACTGCACTCACAAGCTGCCCCATATATCAGTGGATTATCTACACCAGTAGTATCAAGCATAGTCGAGTCTATATCAGACAATTCTGTTGAGTTGACATTGTAGCAATGACACTCTCCACATTCACATGTTCCTCTACCATTACATGTTTTCCCATTAAGACCCACTGGACATTGAAGAGTAGAACAGGAACAGGTTGATCCTCCCCATCCTTCATCACAGTTACACAGTCCGCAGGTCAAGTTCCCATTGCTACATTCGGTGCTGCCCCTAGTAGGCTGAGACTCACACTCACAGCTACAGTGGCCACTGACTTTAATGAGAAACTGTGAGAATCCTGGTATAGTGACTATTATATCAGTACTCTTATTATCTCTAAGTTCTTGTGTGCATTCTCTCAGACTAACTGACATTGTAAACTCAACAGTTTCATTACCAATCTCAACACATTCTCTTCTTTGTGGTAAGTAATCTGAACAGTTAGCTTCGACAGTGGCTAAAATGTGGTCAGGAAGGTTAAAACTTAGCTGAGCATTAGCCACGACTTTACGATAAGCTTCAATTAGAACTGGAATAAGATTAGAAGAACCACTTTCTAATTTAACAGCAAAACCATTGAGGAATGGGCTCACTGATTTATTGTATAAAGCAAAAATATCATCACTAATTCCAGCAACAGCAAATACTGGCACAATGTCATTATCAGTGAGAACCATTTTTACTAATTCCAGTGAGGGATAATCTTGTAGTAAAGATGCTGTATACAAAGTTCTATTAGTACTTTCATCATATTCAGTGTGGCACAAACCATCATTAGGTTTTACAATACCAGCTAAGCTACCATCACCGGCTGTGTGTAAAACATCATCTGTCATTACCAAGAGAATCTTCCTTGAGTCTTCTCTCCATTCTATAACATCATCGCACACTACAGCTTGTAGCATTGCATCTAATGTTCCTTCAGGATTGTCCGCATTAGTTGATATCCTGATATC
>NW_003558539.1:0-1111 GCF_000090795.2 Amphimedon queenslandica
TAGTGGACCATGTCCATCATGATAACTTTCTTACTCATGTTGATCATTTTCCTATTCTCCTCCTTCAGCTCCTTTATGAATCACAAAATGAAGAACTGTGCCAAGCATTAGCGAAATCCATTAGTCCTCAATCAATTTGCTGTCATGCATTACAATTTTCTCTATTTGATGTATTGTGTCTCAATTATTTTCTTAATGTGAATAGTACTACCTACTGGAACCATCTTCATCTCATGCCATTATCTCAAGATGAACTATCAGTATTGACTAGCATATTGAACACAAAAAGATTAGATGCACATTTTTACGGACTCACCAATGACACGATACTACAATTAAGAAATATCCAGGAGTGCTACATTGAAGTATCAGGTACTTCTTTATACACATGTGATGTACTTGTAAAGTTCCTCAGTTTTTCACGAATAAAAATACTTCACTTGAAAGTAAACGAAAACATAGAAAAATATAATATGAAGCATTGCTATTGTTCTGATCTTGAGAAATGTTTAGCAAAAAAAACAACTCTACAAGAATTTAATGTTCAACGTAGACAAACAAATCAATTTTATCATGCCGATATCCAAGAAATGATTGCTGTTCATGATCATGAAAGGAAAATTTTCAATACTATCATTGAAGGAATATGCAAGAATACAAGTATAACATCTCTTTCAATACATTTTGCTGGTAATCCATACCTAACTGAGGAGTTAATGAAACAGCTCTTTAACAAAAACAAAACATTAAAAGCTCTTACAGGTAGTTTTTCATTTTCACCAGAAGATATGATAGAAACAATAAGCACCTCATTGGTTGCTATGAATACAAATCTTCCCCTCGGCCTCATTAATGGACTGAAATGTATTTTACTATCAAAGCTGCATCCATCACATGTTATTAATCCTAGTCTGGTTGTAACTAGATTGCAATTAAATTCATCTGAAAGTGCTGATGAGCTCTTTGATATTCTAAAAACTGATAATAAATTAAAAGCATTGAGATTAGAAATAATTATGTCTGCGGAAAAATTTAGCAGCATCTATGTGCTCAAAAATATGTGTACTAGTATGAAAGAAATGCTCCAACAAAATCGAACATTAGAATGCCT
>NW_003558540.1:0-1111 GCF_000090795.2 Amphimedon queenslandica
ATTTGGTAAAACATATTTAAAAAATAAGACTTCCCAAAAGATGTGCTACAAGTCAAACAACACTAAAATGTAACACTACAGAATATAGATGCACATTACAAATGCAAGCAACAGAAGACTAAAACAAGCAGGGTTTTTTGTTAGGCAGAAGTACATTACTACCAATGATAAATCAAATACTTCGTTGCATACAGCACCAATTACTATTCTTCACAACATTCCCTAAATGAAAAAATGAAGACTATCTATTCAACATATTTTTGGACTTTAAAAGTGAGACAATTTGCATTTATTGTACAATACACTGCATATCATACAATAAATCCCAACCTGGACCACGAGGAGGTAGTCTCACATTCCAGGTCAAAAAACTCACAACTCTGCAATTTTACCCAAGCAGCACATTATAGCAGTAACTCTCTCTCTCATTTGCCACATTCAGTTCAAAACACTTGGCATGCTAGTTTATATGTGTGGTTTAGCATGCAGTTTATTTTACAATATTCCCTGTACAACACAACAGCCACCATCACAAAGCATGGCATAGCATGTTGCTTCACTACTAGTGACTGTCAATATGACACAAAAGCTGCCACACAACATGTGGTACTACTTACATGATTTCACTACTACAATGTAACACTCTGTATAATGCAACAACAACCGCCACCCAAAGCGTGGTACGGCATGTAGCTACATTCAGAGTTTCTGAACCACTGTGTGAAATGTATCAACAGCTGCCACCCAAAGCGTGTCACAGCAATTGAGCATAAAGATCTAGTGACTTTCATCACTCTTAGAACTTTAATAAGCTGCCACCCAATACGTGGTACAGCACCAAATAGTTAAAGTCACCCTGTATTCAACTGTCATAATGTCATTACATGTCATATGGTACATGACCAGTTTATATAGTTAGTATTGTGTGTTTTAATTAAAACATTTCTCACAAACTGCCATTAGCATAATGTGCTGCAAAGGTTTAGGCAAATGTCACAAATGTGGACAGTTTGTCTACAACAGAGAGTGAGAGGGAGTATTCACATACTCAAGTGGCAAAATATGATAAGCATACAATGAGTAATTACAAACAAACAAGATGCAGTTGTAC
>NW_003558541.1:0-1111 GCF_000090795.2 Amphimedon queenslandica
AGTAAGTAATACACAATTAATACATTATGATATTTACTTATTTTAAGGCACTCATGACCTGAACTTGACATTGATTAATATTGCATCAAATTCTGTTTGTGTTCAGTTTCAGTTTGTCAATGGCAGTACACTTTATATTGATTACATTCACATTATTGATAGTCAAGGCCAGTTTCATTGGGATGACCTCAAACCTCTTAATGATTCATTGAACTTTATTAAGTGTTTTGATGGCATACCAGCTGGTAATAACTTAACACTGCATGCATGTCAATTCGAAACCTTTTTCGAGAACTGTATATCTAATCCTCCTGCTGTAATAACTGGTATCAATATTACTAGTGACTCTACATCTTCAGTTCGAATGTCATCAGTTCATTCATTAGTCCCAACTACTTCAGCCGTATCAGCTACTTCATCGGCATCAAGATTCCCACGGGCCAGCATAAGTAGTAGCATAGATGCTTGTAAGTGTAAATTTGTTTGTGTAGTTGTAATAATTATACTTTAATGTCTTTGCTTCATATCATTATTATCAATTTGTCCATAGCTTCTTCATTATTCACTTCTTCATCATTTGTATCATCAAGTAGTATGGTCACAGACTGTATGATACGTTCTACAGTTACTGTAACAAGAGATGATTGTAATACGTTTGGTACTAAAAAAAGTCAAAATAAAGCTCCTGTTGCTATTAATTCCTGCACTAATTCACCAGTATTGAATATTATATTAGGTGTATTCCTCATACTATCACTAATGATTAATGTTATTACATTAACTGTGTGTTACTGCAAGAGGATAGGGAAGAATGGGCAAAGTATGTTAATTTATTTTTTAAATTTACTATGATGAATTGTATTACAGGTTCACAAGAGCAAAAACTATCATCAGTTGATCCACAGTATGAGAATGTACATCTACCAGTTCCACAATCAGAACTATCAATGGAAGAATGTGCTGCTTATGGTGTAGTGGAGGGATCAACTACAAAACTTTAACTTTGAAACTTTTTGTGCGATAACATTACAGCTGAACCAATAATTTTTTTGCAAAACCTTAAAATTATTTTACCTTGTAGAGTGAGTGGGTGTGGTTATGTAAGAAATTT
>NW_003558542.1:0-1110 GCF_000090795.2 Amphimedon queenslandica
AATATCACCTCTATTGCTTTTTATTTTATATCCTTAGGAAAACTCAAACGAAATCCTCGCAATAGAAAGAACCATTACAGATTATGAAGGGACTCTGCTATTGGCTCACAGAGTAAGTGTATCATATTACGGTACATGTAGTTATTGTGTTTGGTGTAATCATCTTGGAATGAGAGTCCATCCCAATATGGGCTGTTGTATTAGTTGATTGTATGAATTTTATTGTTCATTGATTGCACAATCTATGTTTTGTGGTGAGTATATTCACTAGACCACACCAGCTAGGACATGTTTACATTGTATCATGTACATGTATGTAGTACATGTTCATGTGTTATATACCATATACAGTATGTCATTGTGTGTGTGAATTTATGTACATGTACATGTGTACATGTACATGTACACATGTACACATGTACATGTGTACATGTGTACATGTGTACATGTCATTTTGTAATATTTTGGGTGGTTGATCAAATTGTAGCTTTGTATAGTTTCCAAATTTTGCATGATCAATTATGGCACAGTGAAAGGTCAGTGGTCATACTTAGTACATGTACTTTATTGTGCTAGTATGACCTTTCAGATCATGTTTTCTGCTGAGCATATTGCCATAAATATATTTATTGCTACTTTATTGTCCTGACAATGAATATAACATCCTTTGAAATCTGCCGTGTCATTTAGAGATTCATTAAGAAAGGGATGCTCCAGAAGTCGTCAAGAAAGGCTCAAACCCCACGGATGTTTTTTTTGGTTAGAAATTTTATGCAACAAAAATACTTGTGCTTTTCCTTCTTATACTGTTATTCCACCTTTTCTCATTTGCTCACACCTATTCTTATAGTTTTTATCCTTTATTCCTCTTTATTCTTTATTCCTATTATATTATATTCCATTGCATTTATCTTTTCCTTTCCATTTACTTCCAGTTCTCAGACATATTGTTGCACACTGAACCAACCGGCCCGTCAACATACAAATTCAAGAACGAGATGAAACTCTGTTCCGTAAGAGTAGAAATACCCAAAGTCTCTCTTGTCCCTTTCTCCTTTGAGCTACTCAGTACCAATAGATCATTCATTCTCTCTGCAAGGTATGTGTATG
>NW_003558543.1:0-1110 GCF_000090795.2 Amphimedon queenslandica
TAATTGCATTCAAATGGTAATTGTATTCAAATGGCCTATTTTGTTACATAATACGTACCTGCATGATGTACTGTAATGTCTACATGTATTTGTACTACAGAGTGTGGGTGTATCAAAGGCACCGCCACGAGATTATATATTATAGACCACAGCAGGGGTAGTTAGAAGCCATCATCTAACTGCCAATTCTGGTAGTAAGACGACAGTACCACCAATGATGTCACGTTTTGCCATGCCCACCGACAGAAAGTAATATGGCAGGAAGCAAAAAGTGCATTTTTGAAAGCTCATATCTCAGTGAATAATTTTTTTGAACAATGGGAGTTGTCACACTTCATTAAAAAGTTTAGGCAATCATATTAAGACAAAAAAATAATTACCTCAAAGCACCGTTTCACTTACCCTTTAAACAATGACCTACTACACAAATACAAACAACTATACATTCACAAACATGTACATTACTAGAAAACCAGCTCAGAAATTTACGTGGCAAATTATAAAAATTAAAGTCAAAAAGGTAAATTAAGTCAAAAAGGTAAATTAATAGTGACTTCGTAAAATTTTGTCCAAAAAGGCAAAAGCGTCCTCAATATGCCATGCATTGCCATGTAGAGAGTTATGTACATGCACCGTAAGATACTATGCAAGAACTTCATGTCTTAGGCAAGCTCAGAGCTGTTACACATGAAGTGTTGCATGTTGGTTAGTAACAGACCTTTGCTTGCACAGACAAAAAATTAAAAATGGAGCTGATAGAAAAAGCAAGAAGTTAAAACTGAGGAAAGCTGAATTAATAAGGAATTATAGCATCACTACGGAATTATGGATGTCAGTGAAATAATAACTTTCTTGATGCTTTTTCCATTTCAGTGCTTGTTTTTAGTAAAAAATATATGTATTTTACATTTGATTAAGTAAACCTAAAAAATTGTTGACCTACATGTGGCTCACTAAACTAATAAATGTAAAATAAACTAAGAATATTTGCTTAGTTTCAGTAAACTGTGTACAGTCACAGTTTCAGTAGATAACAAAGGGGAAGCTTCCAACACAAAATAGAACTATTCTACCAAAACCAAAGCTAATGCTAAATCTGTCACTAACTAC
>NW_003558544.1:0-1109 GCF_000090795.2 Amphimedon queenslandica
TACTAGTCGGGCATGGGTGTGGCACAGGAAGTGGGTGGGGCGCGCCGCGATTTTGACCACACCCCCTTTTTTATCCGCCATTTTGACCCCAAAGAGTTAAAAATAGCAACAGGCATCAGGCGAGACCTTTTGTTATTATGGTGGCTTTGAAAAAAGCCGGTTGAAAAAAAGGATGGCGCTCTCTTTCTCACTGAAGAACCATCCTGCTGTTTTTGTGCTCGAGTGAAAACTTCAGCACCACATCATCAAGATTGTCCCACAGTTTTGTGGAAAGATCTCTTTCAATATGAAGGAGAGAAAGGTGGTTGAGCCGTTCTTGTGACATGGTGGACCTCAGGTATGTCTTTAGTCTCCTTAAAGATGAGAATGTTCTCTCTGCTGTAGCTGTAGTGACTCCAATGGTCATAGCAATTTGAAGTGCTTCCAGTAGTAGAGGGAAACACTCTTTGACTTCATTAAGATGGGAGTACACTTGATTTATGGATGTAAGAGGAGAGACTTCCCGTAACACAGTAAGAGCTGTTAGCAACTCAGATGATATACCCTCTTCATCAATGCCATAGTGAGTTAGGAATGGCTGTAGGGAAGAGAGATTTAAGAATGTACCAGAGTTTGGTACTAGCGCTTGAAGAGACTTTAGAAGAGAGAGATTAAGTTCACTGAATCTGTCATTGAGATCCTGTAGCAGTGTATCAATGGTGGCATAATAAAGAACTGTACGATACTCATGAACTGATGTATTACCTCCAGTATGTGCTTCAACAACACTATCAGAGAGATTAGTAGGGAGACGTCTCCTCCTTCTTAATGGTGACACTTCTACTTCATGAGCTTGAGCCAAGGTAGCAGCTTCATCCCATATTTTATCCCACTCATCCTCACATCTAAGATTAGCAAGTGTCTCCTTCGTTGCTTCAATACAACTTGCTGCTACGGCATAATTTAGCTGTTCAGCTTGAAGTAGATTAGAAAGATTTCCTGTTATAGAGAAAATCTTATCAAAAAGTATGAGAGAGAGAAGGAAAGAAAAAGATTTGACCTGATGGAGCAGACCTCGTGATTCGATGGCACGACTACCACTTTCATCTGAGATATCCTCTAGTGTGCTA
>NW_003558545.1:0-1109 GCF_000090795.2 Amphimedon queenslandica
GACTATCATCTTTAAGATACTGACAATTAGAAACTGGATCATGCTTCAATTCTTTATGTGACATGAACAGCTTGAGGCCCCATCCATTTTCATTTCTGCTTTCTCTCACTCTTTCCTTGTATTTATCTGCTGTTGAGTCTCTAAAACGAATAACTCCCTTCTTATGATTCTTATCCTCCAGTTGATTCAGTAGTTCTATAGTAACTTTTCCTTGAAATGGCCACTCCAATGTATCATCATATTCTCCTGCCATGAGACATATGAAGCAAGAGACATGTGTGCCTTCACCTTCACCATTGCCATTAGCATCAACATTTAATGACATCTTATATCCTCCAGGAGAAGTGTAGAAGCCTGGGCTGTACCACTCTTCTTTTTCTTCTTTCTTTTCTGTGAACTGATTTAGCTTAATGACTTGATTCGTTGGAAGTAGTACCTCAATCTTCTTCATTGCTGCCTTCAGATGTTGTTTCATTGATTCTTCATTGTGCTCTTCTTGTTCTTCTCTCTTTATTTTCTTCTTCCATCCAACAGTATTGTATTCACATCGTATGATAGCTTTAGGGCAGGCCTCCTTGTGTGATGATAATGATTGTCGTGGTATTTTTTCATTGTAACCATCATTACTGCATTTGATTGGGAGGTCAGGACACTCATCAAAATGACTGCTGCTTGTTATCAGTTGGTAATGACCTTTTTGGTTGCAATACTGACAAGTAACCATACGTTTAGTACAGTTGTCTGTCAGATGTGTCTCCAGTTCACTTCTCCTCATCTTCTCTCCACATCCATTGGTGCAAGGTACCAGTTGATAGGTACAACTATTAAGATGAGTATCAATACCCTTAATAGTCCCCATCCATTGGCACCCACTATCAGTGTTAGTGCAATAAACCTTAAGTGACTTTATTCCCCTTTCTACTCTTCCATCTTTAAAGTACTTTCCTTTTAGTGAGCTACGACAAGTTGGGCAGATAAACCCTTGACCCTTCTTCTTTAGCATATCCAGACAGCTCTTACAGTATATATTAGAGCAGCAGGTAACTTGTTGAGGATCCCGTGCTACCAGTGTACAGATGTGGCATAGATACTCATTGGGAGGATCATCA
>NW_003558546.1:0-1109 GCF_000090795.2 Amphimedon queenslandica
CTGTAGAATAGGAAGGGACACTTCTTCCACTGACAGTATAAACTCTAACAATTGAAGTGACTCCAACATTGAGTAGACACAGCTACTAGGAATGTCTCCCTCATCACTAGACACCAAGGATCTTCCTTCCCACCAAATATCATTCCACTTCTCATATATCTCCAGCTGCTCTCCCTCATTGAATGAAAGATCATAACTATATATTCCATGATAGTCAATACATGCTGTGTAAATAGATTCTGCTGTTGGTGTATCCAGTGATTGTGTACGCTGATCCTTCTCTATACAATATATCAATCAGTTAATGATTTAATTACTAACATATCACATACTCTCAATATTTCCCTTTTGACTCATCAGCAGTTGTACACTAGTTATTGATATATTCTGATGTCGTAACTCAATCTCTTTCTTATACTCCACTAATGCCTCCTCTCTTCCTGTGATGAGGTAGTATAGACAGATTATATCAGTAGAGTCAGTACCTGCTTTCATTAGGAGAGAGGTTTGGAAATACTGAGCCTCTGATTTCTTTGATTTGAATATTTTATTCATCAACTTCCCTCTAGTCAGTAGCTTCACTTTCAGTTTAGACTCTACAGTAATGACACAATGAGAATTTTAATTTATAAGATAATTATACTGATTGTGCAAATGATTATCAACTGCACATTACTTTAATACATGCTTTAAGTTAGTACTATACCTGGTGTCTCTAGTGTCCTTTCAATATACTCTATACAAGTAAAAATACATTAATAATAAAATATCTTCATCATTCACTAACTATACCTTTTCTTTTTTTGGTGATATTCAGTTGTTTATCTTGTTCAAATATTGATCCTATACCATTAGTATATAAGTAACATCTGTAAATGAGTAATAGATCAACTCACACACCTTCTTTGCAATCAAGTAAAGTCCTCAGTTCTTGTTCCTCTCCATCAGCTAGTTTAATCTCCTCTGCAAGACACTCATTATTCATTACCTATAATCAGTACATAATATTAAACAAGGTCTCATACAGTTACAGTATCTTATACTTTGTATCTGATCCTTTTATCATAGACAGTGTGGTGGCCAATGGTTAGTCTTATTAAACTAAATTC
>NW_003558547.1:0-1109 GCF_000090795.2 Amphimedon queenslandica
TATAGAACCATTACTTTCCAATTTGTACAAGTACAAATCTAACAATTCTGAGAAACAGTCCAAAGCATGCCCCACATTAACTACATTCATTGTAATCAACCACCATGCACATTAAATGCTCTATATAGTTTTACTTAGACAGGTGGGACTACTCTACAACTTGTCCAATTTGTACTAGTACAAATTGGATTTCTAGGAAGAAATGCATTGACATAAAATGCCTGATTATAGTCTACTACATATTAGTTGGAGCTAATTGTTTTGTTTATGATATACTCTTGGAATTATTAAGAGTAATCTGTCAACTGATCCATGGATTTATTACAAAATGAAGTATAATCAAATGTTTCTGTATTGTTGCTACTCAAACAGAATGGGTGTACATAAAAAATAAATTATATAATATTATTCTATCCTGCCATCACTAAAAGATATTTCTGTTATAATATAAAATAGTTTATAATCCTGACTTGATTGACCACACCATAGCCCAAACTCAAGCTTCAATCCCTAGTTTATCTTTGACTGCTTTTGCAGAGCAAGCCATAACAGAGTTCATTAGTTTGGCTAGTCCTAATTCTCGTGACTAAAAGAGAGAGGAATCATTTTAAGTTAAACTAATATACTTACCTTTTGCAAACCGCGTGAGTTTCTTGATTTTAAAACGTGTACAAACTCCTTTCTACTTAATTCACCATCATCTAAATACCAATAATAATAGTAGCAAGAGTACATAATGGCTATGATAGATATTTGAAATAATCATGAATGTGCTTATTGATCTAGCACCTAAATCCATGGAAATTAATCAATACTTAAAACTGACTATTTTCATCGAAAATTGTGAAAAGGACATCAACAAGATGACTGCTGACAGACGAGCCAGTCACAGCCTTGCAAGCTTCATTGAGCTCAGCTTAAAAAAAGAAAATTTAATAAAAATAGTGCAATAGAGAGGGGGAGGAGCTAGTTACCATACCGTACCAGGTGTTATAGAGGTTCCAGCTGCATAATACATACCCAGTGCCGTGCAATTTAGGCTAGTTTGCTTTGCACATAATTTTAGTTTCATAATTTTAGTATTTTTAGCAATCATGAGTGTTGTTGTA
>NW_003558548.1:0-1109 GCF_000090795.2 Amphimedon queenslandica
AAGCGCTATATTATGTTATAATGGCTTAAATACTGTTGCCTAGGTAGAATGAGTGACTTAAGAGAGTGTAGGATCCTTAGACTAGCGAACTACTGCTACAGCAAAGTCACTCGGGATGAAATTCGAGCAGCTATAACTCACTAACAAGAAAGATTTAAAGAGTCTCACACATATTAAATGAATAAATAGTCTTGATCTACTGGGAAAGAGTCTCATTTACCTCCAGAATACTACCGCTATTGCTGGGCATTTTCTCGTGAGTTAAAAAGCTTGTACTACGTAGTCTAGAGCTGCTCTCTAAACATCTCGAAGCAGTAAAGCAAGACTTTTCCTAACAGAAGAGAAGCTCCCACAGATTTAGAGTGCGCGATTGTAAAGATATGCATTCTCAAAGACAAAAGAGAGCACACAGAATGAATGAATGAATGAAACACAGACAGACAAACCGAGTACCTAGTCCTCGCCTACGCAAAGCTGGGCGAGGCCAATGAAAAAATTGGAATAAATTTAGGAGCATTTTCAAAGAGTGATGTCAATTCTCTTCTTGAAGAGTGCCTACTGATGTCAAACTTTGATAATCCTAATGTGCTGTCTCTCATTGGTGTGTGTGCTGACCTGGGATCAGCTCCAGGCATCATCATGTCTTATATGTCAAAAGGAAGTTAGGGTCCGCAACGTGAAAAATGAAGTTCAGCAAAACAAAAACTTACTTATATCAATGTGTTGTACTTTTTATCCTGATTATAAATCTGCAAGAATTTTTAAAAATAAATCATCTGTTAAGTAGAAAATTCCAATAGTTTGAAAAAGTTGGGCACAGTTTCATGAGGGTTAATTTAAAACTCCGCCCTTCTCTACCCAAAAGGTGTGAGTACTCTGGCCAGTTGCTTAGGACACTTTGAGAGGGTCTATACTTTGTTGTAAGTCACTATAGATAAGTGCCAAGTGGATAGCTTTGTATTTACTACGGTGTTAATTTTAGTGGGTGTTTGTGGCAGCATGGCTTGGTGTCTTGTCATGATTGTATCTCCATGTAGCTATAGCAAGGATGATTCCTCATATTGTTTTTAGATAGAGGGGTGTTTGAATATTACAGGGATATACTTATA
>NW_003558549.1:0-1109 GCF_000090795.2 Amphimedon queenslandica
TTATAAGAAACAATTATTAAAATGGAGAAATCTTTTTTAACAATTTTTGGTAAAATTTGGCCAAGGACCCTGTACTATAGCCCATGGTTGTTGGCCAAATTTTTTAGCAACTTTAAATCTTCATAAACAGTCCATTTTTATCGGAATCAGGTCAAACTTTCTACACAATATAAGAACATGTATAGGTATCAGAAATTCATCATTTAAAGAAGGGGTATACCTTCTTAGTAGTAGTAGACCTTGAATGTGTACATGAACGTTATTCCTTGACTTCATTTTGTTAGATTGGCCTGTTCCTGCAGTGCTGGTCTCCTCCGTCACTCTACCATGCAATTGTTAACTTGAGTCCACCATTTTCCAATTCCTTAACGGCTAAACCTCACTAATTTTGATAATAAAATCAATTATTGATTTAATAATGACTGAAAAAGAGTACACCGTTTCAAGGGAACAGGCATTCCCTCCAAAAATTTTGATATCTGATATCTCAACAAAGATTAAAAAAATCATTTCACTCCCTAGTCATTAATTAAAAGTCTAAGTTAGTTTTATACAGTAGCAATGCTGTAATATGATCATGGGTTGTCCACTGTTTACACAGGAAACCACAATCACTGTGACACCCATGAGGAAATTCATTTAAAAAATGATAAGTGCATGATACATTAAGTCTCCAACACAGATGTCAGTAGCATGCAGGTAGTAACTTCATACTGCATGTGTAAATAGCGGTATAAACTTTTCAAACATTATCTTGTACAGAAAAGACAGGATTAAAACACATTTATGAGGATGGGACTGGGTAGAACATATAAAACTTTCATCTTTACTACAATGGTACACACATACAATCACACAATGGTACATACGAACCACATTTACAAAGCACCAAAACAATAAAGCAAAAATTTTCAAACGTAAGTACACAACACTAATAATAACAACAAATATTAGCAGTCAACTAAACAAATTGCAGTTATTAGAGTAGCCAAGTTAATGCAAAATGTACTAAGTCAATATCACAGTAACTGTAAAAATGATCTGTGTGCTACAACTGGTATCACCTGGATGTGTGTGATGCAACATGACTGTGTAAAAAGCTAGGTGTG
>NW_003558550.1:0-1109 GCF_000090795.2 Amphimedon queenslandica
AAAGTTAAACGTTTCAAGTGAACGTAGACTGAATTTCTGCCCAGTTCTATGGAGTTCGGTCGAGTTCTGTCTAGTTCAAGTTTAGTCTAGTAGCAATGGCGCCTGAACCTCGGCCTGAACTGAAGGCTGAATGTTAGTGATGGGCGATTCCGAGTCCGGAGTATTCGATCCTTCGGGCGTTACTAGAATGCGGATCAGTGCGGATTGCTGCGGATCGTTCCGCACGGTGAACCAAGCACGTGAACGCGCGGAACGTGCACGGGCGTGTGCCTAGAATGCGGATCAACTCCCAAGAATTCAGAATATACACCATAACTTCCCGCGGATCAGTCCTCTTGTTCTTCTATTCCATTCAATCTTTTTTGTTGCAATGTTTAACTCTTTATAAAGTAAAAATAACTATTTTTAACTCAGTGTAATAATTTTAAACTTTGAATGTACGAGATTTCAGTGATCATATTTTTAAAAGCCTTCAGTCATTGGTCATTATACTGCATCTAGATCTAGTTGTAATGAAATGAGTTACAATCTGCATTGAAAACAAACATATAGTTGTAAAATTTAAACAATGAAAGTGGCCTCACAAATAACAATTATTTTTATTGTGTAAAAATGATTATTATGATATTACCAAAAATATAAAATATTCTATTGGCCAAAAATTGTTACCACCTATCATTTTTATTTGAAAGTATTTCTTTTACGTGATTACAAATACTGCTCTGATTGCATTAAGATATTTAATGTAAGTGTTTATAATGCTTTTATAAGCAACTTAGACTGATAGCAAATCTTTACATCAGTGGCTGATATCATTATCTCTTAAAAGTTGCTCAAGAAACGAAGATAATTCAGTTTTAGCAATTATCAATGAACAGTATGAAAAGTAGCTAAAAAAATTCAAGTTGACCCAACTCTAGTTGCTAATTAATGCAGAGCATAAGATATTTTTATTTGACTTACTTTCAGAGTCATGTTTCCTACATATATCAAGCTTAAAATTATTATAACTTCCCTCTAATCCTGTAGATATTTAAAAAAGCAAGCAATAAAAATAGTAATGTAAAATTTTAAAAAACTAGTTTAAGTATTAGTAAAAATACATCTAT
>NW_003558551.1:0-1108 GCF_000090795.2 Amphimedon queenslandica
TACTGCTTTACTTAGACACTGGGTCCATTAAATTGGATTATAGCAATCACTTAACTTTTAAAATTTCACTTAATTCTGCAGAGATAGGAAGTATCACTCACTCTCTCAAGCTACCATACACTCATCCTCATGGGAGTGTGAAAATTGATGCTTTTCATGCAGCCTGATCTTTGTTTAAAGTGAATGCTACTGGAAGACTCTTGCTCCTTCTTCTGGTAACTTAGTACGATGACGACAAGTGGGCAAGTAAGGTAGCTGGTCTTATCCAGGGGTAATTCCTCCAGACAAGGCTGACAGAATGAATGTAGACAAGGTAAAGTCTTAGGGTTGGTATAGTGCTCAAGAAAAATAGGACAGGTGAGTTGTTCCTCCAGTTTGAGGAGACCAGATGAAGATGGTTGAGCTGCCATTTAAGCAAAGAGGAACAAAGCAGAGAAGAGAGGTGACTATAGTAGGCAAAGCAAATGGTAGACAGAGAAAAGAAGCCTCAAAAAGTGCAAAAGGGAGTGAAACCTTAAATATATTCAAAGCCTATGGTCAATGTTATGGCAACTGAATGCATTATGCACCATAGGAACTATAGGTCATTAACTATGTTAATACATACTGACAATGGTGTCATCAAGGGGTGTAACCATAGGGGTAGGAACAAACTAAAAGTTGGGGGGCTAAGGTATTATTTTTACAATCATAGGAGCATGACTTAACAACTGATCATTAATACATAGCACGTACTGAAATTAATACTGTCCAAAATATTGGCATTTATGCTCATTAAATGTAACAAATTCTTTTGCAATGTCCTCGATGTGTAAATCATCTGTAAATTCTTTGTGTGTATGCAAAATAACTACATGATTAAGATGCTCTTGTGACATTGTGGACTGCAAGTAGTTTTTTAATCTCCTTAACATCAAAAATGTATACTCAGCTGAAGCTGATGTTAACAGAGTTGTTAAATAAAGAAGTAGGAGCTTGTGTATTCTGAAAAAACTAATAAAAGAAGTTAAGCTAGTGCATTAATTGTTTTATGAAACAAATCACACAATATGCTCACATATAAGGATTACCTAAACTAAAGTCTATAGTGTTGATAATAGTAATACAT
>NW_003558552.1:0-1108 GCF_000090795.2 Amphimedon queenslandica
TAAGGAGAGACTGAAGAATGAGATGTTAGCAGAGAAGGAAAGAAAAAGACAAGAGCAGGAAAGAAAAAAAGAGGAGAGGTTGGAAGAAACCAAGAGAAAAAAAGAAGAGAGAGAAAGAAAGAATAGAGAGAAAGAAATGGCAAGGATGAGAAGAAACAACAAAAAAGCTGCTGAAGATACATGTATCTCAGGTATATATAAGCATTGTCACTTAAATTAAAATTATTAATGTGCATGGCCAGAAGTATTTACTGTAATTTTAACTTGTTTAACCATTTAGATTACAGTATCTCACTTGAGGAAACTTACTTGTTCTCATATGAGTCAAATGAGCCGAATAGAATTGCTGGACGTAGCACAAGGGCTACTAAAAGTAAGAAATGATGACAAAAATGAAATTATTATTCCTTTTATTAGGTGTTACTGCTAACGAGAGTATTGGAGGTACTAGAGTTGGTCGTGGTAAAAGGACTACCAAATGTAAGAGTTAATGACAAGAAACAAGAAATGTAATTATTGCTCTTTTATTAGGTGATACTGCTAATGAGAGTATGGGAAGTACTGGAGTTGGTCGTGGTACAAGAACTACTAAAAGTAAGAAATAATGACAGAAAATGTAATTATTGCTATTTTATTAGGTGTTACTTCTAATGAGAGTGTTGGTGTTACTGGAATTGGTCGTGGTAAAAGGACTACTAAAAGTAAGAAATAATGAAAAGAAATGTAACTATTGCGCTATTTTATTAGGTGTTACTGCTAATGAGAGTGTTGGTGTTACTGGAATTGGTCGTGGTAAAAGGACTACTAAAAGTAAGAAATAATGAAAAGAAATGTAATTATTGCACTATTTTATTAGGTGTTACTGCTAATGAGAGTGTTGGTGTTACTGGAATTGGTCGTGGTAAAAGGACAACTAAAAGTAAGAGATGATGACAAGAATTGCAATTATTGCTATTTTATTAGGTGTTACTGCTAATGAGAGTGTTGGTGTTACTGGAATTGGTCATGGTAAAAGGACTACTAAAAGTAAGAAATAATGAAAAGAAATGTAACTATTGCGCTATTTTATTAGGTGTTACTGCTAATGAGAGTGTTGGTGTACTGAATG
>NW_003558553.1:0-1108 GCF_000090795.2 Amphimedon queenslandica
TAATAATAATAATAATAATAATAATAATAATAATAATAAATAATATTAATATCAATAATTAATAACAAATACTGGTCAGGTAATTGTAATTTATAATGTTATAAACACTGGTGGGGTCAAGAAGCATACTGGTACTTCTGACGACTTCTGATCACTCCTTAAAACACTGGAAACTGCTGAAATCATGGTCAGGGGGCTAGATAACTTTGTTAAGAGGCTTGGTAGTGATGCAAAAGTCCAGGATTGGAGTAATTTTTCTGAGCCCAGCCCTGAGGTGTGGGGGTGATCAAGCTCCTCAGCCCCCCCTTGGATACGCTAGTGTTATAAATGCAGTAAGAAAAATTTTAAATGCTGTCTTTTTCTTATCCCAGTTCAGTGAAAAAAATATTCACATTAATTTAGTACACTTTATTCTCATCGCCCTTGAAATAATTACACCAAATTTATGGAAATAATAATTGTAACAAATTATACGAGCTACAGCTACTCATTGTTTGACTCTCATTTTGTTACTCTAGTGTTTTCCCTCTAATGCATGAAATAGTTTTAGTTTCATTTAATATCTTGCAAACTTTTGACACTGTGTAATGGGAACAGATGTTGCATAGTGTATGTTGGGCTCACCTCTTATTTATTTCTTTTAGTATAATATTTATTGGATAGTTAATGTAAAACAGTAATAATATAATGTGGTGTGTAATGGAAGAGTATCATATGGAGGCCTTATATAACTCAAATACTTATTGTTTTTTGTTGTATTTTGGGGCTTTTCCTATCTTCTTCTAGTATTTAATACCATATAGCGATTTTTTTCAAGGATAACAAATTTTGCAAATTTCACTGATTTTTTTAATTCCTTGAAAAACAATTTAATATGGTACAAGATGGCAGAATAGGAGAAAATTGCCTCCAGATATAGGTCATTTGCAAAAATATTATCCTCAAAAACCCATTAATATCTATACCCCTACCCTGCATGCCTCATGTATCACATAGGCGTAAAACCCGGTCAGGCAGGTCCGGTTTTGGCCTGACCAACTTTTGCTCCGTTTAATCATTATTCATTATAATAAAGGCACACCTCTTAATTATTATAATTCAATGGGCA
>NW_003558554.1:0-1108 GCF_000090795.2 Amphimedon queenslandica
GTTGCGTAGCTATCCCATATTGCAGGAAATTTTGGAGGGAGTTGAATTCGGCAAATTACTATATTTTGGTAATTGGCAAATTTGTGGTCACATACCATTGAGCATGCATATAATGGCTTGAAATGGTGGATTTTATTTTGGAGTTTTGCTATCAAAATGCCAAGTTCACCAACTTCAATTCCCTCCAAAATTTTCCACTACAGTATATGAGGGAAACTAAGTGCTGTTACATTTTGAAAAAAATTGCAGAGGGCACAAATTCTTCCCCATAGTATTATAGAGACAAAGTAGTGCAGCAAGCATTAATTCTTCCCTTAAGTATTGTAGGAACAAAATAGTGCAGCAGGCACTAATTCTTCCCTATAGTGTTGTAGGGACAAAATAGTGCTTGGTACTAATTTCTGCCTACATAGATAGGTCAAATTGTATATGTGTATAATAGTGCCTAGTGACACCATTATGTAGGAAGGAAATAGTGCAATTGAACACTATTTCCTCCCTCTATAATCATGGTTTTTAAATTTAATGACATACTCTACCAATCGTAAAAAACAGACATACCCCAACACAAAAGCTTCAAAAACATTTGCAAAACAGCTGATGGCAATTAGATATACAAGTATAAAACAACCAAATACTTAGCTGTAGCAACAAGTGAAGTGGTGCTACAAGTTACAAAAAGTCTATCCATTCAGGAGTCATGCAATAAGTAAAATAGCTGTTTGGCTTGCTATTAATAGTACTACTTCATCTCATAACAAGACATTTTCCTTCAATTCCACTTAAGATGATTGACAATGAGCCACAACTCTCGTTATTGCCCTCACCGACGCCATAGGCATATAGGAAAGGGTACTGCTCTCCTTAATTACATGTACTTCCCCTGCAACTCTTCTATAGACCATTCCCATCCACTAGCTATGCTTAACTAACACAGAGTTACATGAAATCATACCTTTTCCCAACTTTTCTTTCCCAAATGATGAAATCTTTCTTTTCTTAGGGTCCTCCTGTCAACTTTTCTTGTCTTAGCTCGTGTCTTTGGCATCTTCTATAGATACATCATACATCTTTGTTAGAAACATTCAATTCTACCTCAATTATTAAA
>NW_003558555.1:0-1108 GCF_000090795.2 Amphimedon queenslandica
GGTTTGACATTGCAACTGTAGTGAAGGATTACCGACTGTTTGACTATGAATGTATTTTTAAAATGTTTAATAGCTGTTTAAGCTATGTGTCTATTTTTTATTTTAATTTGCTACTGCTTCTAAAATATTGATGTAGTTATTTTAATTATTCTTTGTTTGCTGCATAGCGTTGGATCATGAAGCAATCAGCATAATGTACTATTATGCATAATGACTGTCACAACAGAAAGCGGTGTAAGTTACTTGTAACAAAGCTTGGTTTGCTAAACATAACTATGAAGTCAAATTCTTGTGTCACTAGTTATTAGGTTGCTTTAACTGCTTTTTTACCTCTTTGAAGATTATACATGTATGTGACCTGAATAACAAAACCCATCCTTAAAAATCCCTTATTAAACGAGTACCTAGTCCTCGCCTATGCAAAGCTGGGCGAGGCCAAAAAGAAGCTCTTATACAGTATCTATGCTCTTATCATAAACTATTGTGACAGTATTGATGTCATTATTTCCGTTGATATTGCATGGCTTCTGAATTATTGGATTGTATTTAGGCTTGGTTACCTCACCAGTTAGCTGTAGTTAACGAGTGCGCTATAACACATGCCCTCGCCACAATCAGTGTAACACAACAAAAGTGAAACAAATTTTTAATAATATTTGGAAAGAATGCTGCTGACTTTTTGTTTAGCTAGCTTACTGCTGCACACCCGGTTAGCGCATTATTCCTGGATAGTTGTCCGGAGTTAGGTGTAACTGTTCCTGGAAACTATCCTTAGGGATAGACACTATGAATAATAAGTAGTTTAGCTTAATTAATGATTAATGAATAAGGGGGAGGGATGTCAAGGAGCTATGGAGGCTCACTCAGGAGCTCGCTCAGGAGGCTGAAAGCCTGAAACATCAAGAAAGGCAGCTCAGTGGATCATGGTTTTTTAAATCACGAAGTGGATGGAGTACTGGTTAGTATCTAGTAGGCTTACATGTATATAATCATTATCCAGTAGTCAATTACTGAATATATATAATCCATTACTATTAGTCGAGCTATTAGTACTTATGGTTGCTGTACAAGTTGCAGCCAGTCTTTAACTGTTCATTTGATATTGTTC
>NW_003558556.1:0-1108 GCF_000090795.2 Amphimedon queenslandica
TAAATGGTTCAAAATAGCCTAAAAATAGTGTAACATTTAATGTAGTCCACGGTACTCACATAACATCCAGTGATTTAGCCCTCAGTAGTGTATACAGCCAACGAGATTTCTCTTAAAGAGTCAGATTAAGATGATTTCCTTTAACAAAACATGTCAGATAGTCCACGCGGGGCTACCATCTTGAAAAGCATCGATCTGATCCAGTACTGATATACAGCCTGGACCAGTGCTGACGAACAGACATTACTGTATCAGCTATGACTACATCGGGACTGAAATAGATACTGGTCCAGGCCAGAGCAACAGCCTCGATTCAGCAGTGATGGCCGTCGATGCTGGACCGTTATAGAATCAAACCTGGTCCAGGCCTGATACCCATCATTCACGGATCATGCATGGTAACTCTTGGGTGTGTAATCTGTCTAGGTCTATTCATAGATATTATAGACTACGTAGTCTATAATATCTATAGTCTATTTGCGTTACGTCTTGTTTGTGAACGGAAAAATACGAAAATTAAAGTAGTATACTACTATTGATAAATTTGGACCACGTGGGCAAAATTAATTTAGAGGGTGTGGTCAAAAGAACAAGATGGCGGAAATTTTAACGTGACAAACTCAGATTGAGTTTCTAACAGCTAGATAAGAGAGAGGGGCTGTCTAAAACATCTGAAAGGCTGAAAAACTTAAAGCAGCTTGATCTAAGACTCCTTTAGATTAGTCCTCTCATTGAAAGAATTAAAATTGGGAGAACAGCTTGATTAGAAGTTTAGCTTGGCACTGGCATTTCTCAGAGTGGCAGGACAGTTCATTCTTGTCTCTTTTACTGGGTCATTTTGGTCAGTTGTGTTAAATGGTGTGTTTGCTCTGTTCAGACCCTGCTGGGCCATGAGGATGGGGTCTGAAATTCTGAATATGCATGCAGGCTAAGAGCTGGATTGATTTTATTTAGTTCAATCTTATTTCAAATGGTAATTGATGGAAGCTAGATTAGAAGTTTAACTTGGTACATTTTCTCAGTGTGACAGGACTCGTTCTTGTCACTTTGATTGGGTTATTTTGGTTGTGTTGACTGGTGTGTTTGCTCTGTTCAGACCCCGGCCATG
>NW_003558557.1:0-1108 GCF_000090795.2 Amphimedon queenslandica
TGTAATTATACACATTCACCCACTAACTTTCATACATCTACATGTTCATTAATGCATCATAAAAATGAAAATCGAAAAATCATTAAAGACATTTTTAGTGAATTAAAAAAAACATGTAACAAGCCTCCTACCTGTTTGACAGGTTCAGTGAACCGGTTTTACGAGCTTGTTTCAATAAGGATTCTGGTACAGTCCCCTCCTTACCTATCTCATCACTTTGACTAGGAGAATTGAAGAACTTGGGATTTGGTTTGAGTCTAGTAGAACCAGCAGGAGATTTTCTACTGGCACCACGACTGGAACTCATTTTATGAATTTGGGATAAATGGGTGTGGTCTTACTATGTTGCATAGTTTGGGTGGGGCTGGTATTTTGGAAGCTGAAGAATGGCATCTAAAAGTGAGGGCCACTATTCTCTTCTCTTTGTATCTCTTTCATTCATTCTTTGTGTCTCTTACTCTCTCACTTACTTTACTCCTCTGTATCCTGTCCTTATTCTAACTCATCACTATATTACTGTTACTCTGTTACTGGTACCTCTTGTTCTCTATAGACTATTAACCAGTGGAGAGAAGGGGACACTCCACAGTAAAGGTAGGAGACTACCTATATATGTGGGGTGGGCACCCTTCTCCTGGAGGCCCTGATAGTGATCTTGATAAATCAATGACATCATCAATGGACCTGTATCACTTACCCACTGGTTCATGGGAGGGTAGACCAACAAATGGCAACCCTCCACTACGTGCCAGTGGATATTCATCTGCTGCTATTGGAAACAATATCTATTTCTTTGGTGGTAATAGAGGTAGTAGTTTTCGCAATAGCTTACATTGTTTCAATGTGGATTCATTCAAGTGGAAGGAACTCTCTCCTTCTAGTTCTGATCATGGTCCAATGAAGAAGGCCTGCTGTGGAATAGCATCAGCTCATTTTGATGGTGAAGACTATCTTGTTATAATTGGAGGACAGGGATCATCTTCTATCAATACTCCAAAACAACCTGATGCTCAGTATTCAGCTCGTGGTAGATGTAATGAGATACATTATTACAGGATTTCATCAGGTCTGTAATTCTCATCATTGATACACAATAGTTGATGAGTAT
>NW_003558558.1:0-1108 GCF_000090795.2 Amphimedon queenslandica
ATGGTCGTGTAAAGAAAAAAAAGTGGCTTAAGCACAGTTAGTTTTAGACTAAAATATTACTTACACATGTACTTTAACTAGATACTAAAGTTAGTGAAAAGCTTACAGATATTATATCCAATAAAAGGCTTTGCAATGACATCATAATGGCATCTAACACCAATCAAACATCGCTATTAGAAGCTTATCATAGTTTCATAAATCACTTTGCACCAAAACATACAGCATTTTCATTCTGTGGGATGATATCACGGTAAAGTGTTGCTACATTATTGTAAGTGTACAGTATTATATTGTTTAGACTTCGTCTAGCTGCATTGCACTATAATAAAAATAGTGCCAAAGATATCACAAGAACAAAGACTGGACAAGACTGTTACAGCATTTCATTTCCAAAATATAAAAAGGGCCAACACACTGTTCGAAGTATTAAGCAAAAAAGTACTTATGGTAAGTTTAAATTATAGATGTTACTATGCATATAATTATAATAAGGAGGATACATGGAAGAAGTTGCCTTCGAAGTATTTGAACAGACATCTAGACCGCCAGTAGCTTGTCTTACTCAGCCACCACCTTTGGCTGGCCAATTTGTAAGACCAAACAACAAAGAAGCAGTTGAGAATCACCTTAGCAGATTTAAGAAATTGTCTTAGAAATTATAAGTACTTCATTCATTATTTTATAGAACATTAAAAGTACAATGTAGAGTAAAATTTGCATCACGACTTGGATTTTCATTTTGTATTTTCGTCGGTCGTTCGGAATTCTACTTCATCTTGTTTTTTTTCAATTTTTTATGTTATTATGTAAGAATTACGGATCTTTGCAATGTAGAGTAGAATTTGCGTCACAAGTAGGATTTTCATTTTGTATTTTCGTCGGTCGTTCAGAATCCTACTTCATCTTGTTTTTTTTAATTTTTTATGTTATTGTTTGTGTTGATTTTTTTATAATATTTATAGTATTTCTTAGTTGCAATTGTGATACTTGTTGATTTTACACAAACAATAATTTTCTTTATTATTATTATCATTATCATTGTTATAGCATTTATGAGAGACAGCATTGAATAGACATGCTGAAGGAATATCAACTATACTGATGA
>NW_003558559.1:0-1107 GCF_000090795.2 Amphimedon queenslandica
TGATATTGTTCTATTAGTATACTCCCACTACTGACTATACATACTGTCAATGAATCAATTACTAACAATTCCCTTGTTGAGTTGAGGATAGATATATCACATACACAATACAACTGTACATCATATAATGATTATGTATCTGTACATACAATAAATGAGATACATTATTCATTGACTAATACACAGGACTATAACAATCAATCAATATCACCTACTGATATTAGTAAAGTAATAATGATATACACATACACTGTACACTATACAATCAGTATATAAAGTACTAACAATAGTGTTAACGGAGTAGATACAATTCAAAAGATAAGGTACATGTACATGTATACTAGTTGGTAAGACATAATGTAAGTGTGTTATATGAACACAGAACAAGTGTACTTATACACGTACATTATGTGCTAAAGTCTGTGAAAAAAATTTCATGTTGATTCTTATTACACATTATTATTAATTTTTCTGATGGTAATAATAATAAAACAGGTACACACATGAACATGTTTGCCAGACAAAGATGTACAGTTGTACATGTACCATAGTTACTGTAAGATCAAAGGGACCGCCAGGTGGTACATAGGCCATGTACACCTAACCACTGCCAGTTAACGATATTCACTGCAAGATAATGAGATTCATTGGAGCATTGTACATCTGTAATGAGATTCATTGGGTGAGTTTATCTGTAATGAGATGCACGAGTGATCTGCGCATGCGCAATATCCAGCACATGGCAGAAAATGGCAGCATAGTAGTAGGCCACTGAGACACAGCCGTTCGCCACTGTATTGACGAAAATAAAGCTCGTGCAGAGATAAATGCTACAGAGAATTTCCAAGAAGGCCTTTAATGTTCTGTCAAGAAGTAAAAGAGAGGGATAGAGTTTGATCTCCCAGCAAACGAGCAAAACGCACATCCGTCCCTGGTATATCCCATAGATCTTACAGTAAATATAGCACATATTATATGAACCATGGTTTCTCGGTGAGTATCAGTAATGTAAGATCTATGGGATATACCAGGGACGGATGTGCGTGCTTCGGGTAGACATCTCGGGGCTCAGGTCTTACATTACTGATACACACCTTGAAACTATGG
>NW_003558560.1:0-1107 GCF_000090795.2 Amphimedon queenslandica
TGTCTCCTTCGCTTGTAGTACGGTTTGATAACATTTCAGTCGATTGACGGGTTGGTGTCACTGAGTCAGGTGATCTGGTACTCCGCCTTAAGGCCTGGTTACCTGTAAAAAAACAGAACAATTACATGCACATGTACATGTAATAGTAATAGAAATCCAATGCCAAAATTGCTAGGTGCGTACATTTTCTACATGCACATGTACAGTACATGTAGTTCAATCGAGAGTATAGAAACATGACAAATCTGGCTAAACAATCAAAACCATAGTATGAAACAAAAACATGATACGTAGTGTATGAGATACTACATGTACATGTACATGTACACATTACCAGCATCATCTTCACTGCTAGCACTAAAGTCATCAATATTGGTGATGACATTAAGAGAGTAACGTCTTTCATGAACAAGAGAGAGTTTCCTTCTCTCCTCTTCCTCCTCCTCTTCTTTATCAGCTCCTCCATCAACATCATCCTCACTAGCTCTTCTCTCCTGATCCAAGACGAGGTACGGCTTAAAAGGAAAGGATCCCTCCAACGAGGCGAAAGGACCGTCGTCTATTGAAACGCCAGACTTGGACTTGAAGCTGACTTCATTAGCTGTTTCAAAAGCACTTTCGTCTTCTTCGTCGTCCTCGCTACTCGTGTAACTACTGGTGGTG
This sequence comes from Amphimedon queenslandica, assembly GCF_000090795.2. Taxonomy (NCBI): domain Eukaryota; kingdom Metazoa; phylum Porifera; class Demospongiae; order Haplosclerida; family Niphatidae; genus Amphimedon; species Amphimedon queenslandica. The sequence continues at coordinate 664 of NW_003558560.1, forward strand.
GTTGTTGTAGGTTTGCTACTGTCGATACTCATCATGCTGCTGGCGTTAGACTGGGCAGTGTCAAGCCGTCTCTCCTGCTCCGTTCCATGATCGGCAAACATGACGCCAGACAAGCTATGACTCTTTTTGTGAGTACGTACATGTATCGGCGGGGTGCTAACGGGGGTAGAGGGAGTGGTCGCAACTTTACCAGCTAAAAGAGCATCAGAGGATAACACATCAGGTACCCGAGGCTCGGGGGCTTCATTAGAAGTGTTAATGGGTGGGGCAATGGAGTCAATGATGACATAATCAGCATCCACTGTGCTGGGCTGGGTCTCGGCTTCAACAAAAGTAGGAGCGGATTTTGAAAAAAGGTTCTTTTGTGGAGGATTAGGGAGAGTAGTCTTAGGCTCTTCACTCTCTTCGCCTGAGGAGTGAGCATAACCAGCCATACTGAAAAAC
>NW_003558562.1:0-1107 GCF_000090795.2 Amphimedon queenslandica
CTTACACTTTTATCATTAAAACAAACCATAGCTGTAGTACCCCAATTGAAAGCAAGCAACATCAGTTTCAATGCTATTCCAATTGTTATTACTGCAGACAGTTCCCCAGATTCTATTACTACATACATGAAGCATTCCTTGGTTAGGTGTAGACCCACCATACAGTCTAATATCACCATCTGTACAGTTAGCTGGGATATAATCATCTAAATGGTATAAAATGAAATAATGCATTATTATATAGGCAGTAGCCTATATGTAGGATTAAGGTTGATTTTTTAAGATGGCGGCCGTTTTTATCATGTGATTTTCAAACACTTATAACTCTTTTATCTTACGTTGTACAGCCTTATAAATGGCTTAGATGAGCTCTCCTTCACTGAGCAATTCTCCTGGTACCTTTAAAGTGAACTGTAATGTAGCGGGAGCATTTCTGGAGAACAGACCCAAATTCTGGCAAATTTCTACAAAATTCTTCAGACTTTTTTTCTTCTTTCATCTTCTTCTATGCACCGGATAATCTTTTAATCCAGTGAACCGCTCAAGTTGGCTTTTACATCATTTTTTGTGCTTAGGTCAAGGACCACAAAGGTAGTTTAAAAAAGAAGCAAAGACAGGGACCAAAATGGTAGTGGTGGGCGATATATCGATACAGTATCAATACTATTCGATATTTCTATGTATCGATACGGTATCGAATCGAAAATCATGAGATTGCAAAAACGATTCAATATACCACGCCCATTTATTAATAGTTATCTCTATTACCACGCCCATTTATTAATAGTTACCACTAATTAACTCAATATTTTTTAAGTTTTTAGATTAATAATAATCATTGGAGCCATTATTTCAGCTGCAAATCCTGCAATAGCTTTGTCAGGTCAGCAGCACTGCAAGTTTGAATTCTTGTGGGAGACTAGGAGTCTGGTAGAAGGTGCCTGTTTGTCTAGTAGTTCTACTGATTTAAGTATTAGGCTGTGTCTACAGCTCCGGTAACCGGACGTAGTTTGCAATGCTAGAGCTCCGGCAGTCCGTTTTTCTCCGTAAAACAGCTTGTGTGCATGTGCAATAGTGCAAAATGGAACTTAGTCTTTTTATCAAAAA
>NW_003558563.1:0-1107 GCF_000090795.2 Amphimedon queenslandica
AATTTAGCGATATTAGCGAGAGAGCTTTAAATCGCTAAATTAAATAGACGCCAAAATAATTATTATTCATTATAATGGTTATTAGATCTATTTATAGTTAATTTGGTTAAAAACGCTAAAATTAGTAACATTAAACATGACTTTTGCTGATTTTGCTAAAATTAGTAGACGCAAATAATAGTAGGCTTAAGGTAATATCTATGGTTGGGCATGGGGGTTGGGGTGGACACTGGACACGTGTAGGCCAGAGGAGTAAAAGGCGAGGTTATTAGGTTAAAGATGGACAGAAATTTAGATGTATCACTAGGTAGGCTGAAGTAGCTCTCTCTTAATGTTAATTACTGGTATTCTACAGGTCAGTATCAACTGGGATGGAGGGCTCAACACACAACTGCTGTAGTTGGAGAAGTCCTTTACTGCTGGGGAGGCCGGGTCCGGGAAGGACTAGATAAGTCCCACGATTCTCCTACAAAGAAACAGTATACTTCTGCTATTGATGCGTTTAACTTATTATCTGGTGTTTGGTCCTCTCAACCTACTAGTGGTACTCCTCCACTGGGAATCAGAGGAGTCTCCTGTACCACCATTAATAATAATATCTATTATTTTGGTGGCTATTGTGGCCATGACAGTTGCTACCATAACAGTTTGAACTGTTTAAACACTTTAATTCTCCACTGGAAAGAATTACAGCCAACTAGTGACAATTCTGTGACTAAGAGAGCCTTTGGTGGTATGATAGTAATGGGAAGTGAAGGAGGTGAACCTCAACAGTTACTGGTTATTGGTGGACTGGCTCCTAAATCTGCTACTACACCGTATCATCAGTTTGAATACATTGAGATACCTGGCGTTGATGGTCATGTTAGAACTAATGAACAGAATATCTACAACCTGTCTAGTGGTAAGTGACTCATTCATGTATTTATAACATATAGGGGAAAATTTTTGTGGGCCAAAAATTTTGCAGATGATCCATTCAAAAATCAATTTTGTGGCTTTAATTTTTGTGGTTTTCTACTTCTCGTCCATCTTGAACCGTATTGAATCAATTTTCGCGGATTTTATTTTTGTGGATTTTGTAAAAACGCAAAATCTGCAAAAATT
>NW_003558564.1:0-1107 GCF_000090795.2 Amphimedon queenslandica
TTTTTTGGGGGCCAATGACAACACAAGAAATACTAAAATTTGGAAACAGCAGCTTTTGGTGAATTCTTTTCAGCAGAAAGTGCTTTGGAATATTTACTGTAGTGAGTGTCAACTTCTTTAAGCAACTTGTCCTTATGCTCTGTATTCTTCACATTCTCAGTAATGAATCTTCTTAGCTTGTGTGGATAATAGCTGATGTGCCCTTCAGCTTTAAAAAATTTTTCCAAGTGAGACTGGAATGACTTCAAGTGTTTTAAAAGACACTCAAAATCTGATTTTATTTGAGCCTTGATGCTTTCTTCAGCTGATGTAACTGACTTGGTCTCATGCCTGTAATGAGAGAACAGCTCACAATCCTGACAGATCAAACACTTGCAAGTCATGCAAAAAGTGTTGAGAGAGATTCACTTGAATGCTTTAAACAGTTGTACTTTGAAGCCATGTCTGCTTGCTCAGAAGGAACTAGCTCGTGTGTTATGAATGCAGCCATTCTTTTGTGTGAATCAGTACAGGGTTTGCAAAGGAAACAGCAGCACTTACTGCAGTAGCTAACAGACCCACCTGCTGACTGGCCTGACCACATAACTGGCCACTAGGCGTAAAACAAGTAACTAGTAACTTTTAAAAACCATAAAAACCAATTAATAATAATGAATAATAATTACATTCAATAGTCTCTAATATCTATGCATAGATTCACTACAATAGCATAGAGTAATTAATCAATTATCGGACTAATCAAACTTCGGACAGTTATATTTTGAAAACTAAACATGATTTTCCAGTGATTTTTGCACTAGATATAGATCATTACAATATCTGTTTGCATGGTAAAAATCAAAGCATTACCTTCTTTCTTTGTAAAGATATAATTTGCTAAACACACTTCGTAGATTCACACAATAATCGGCCGTGTTAACTCAATTTTCGTCACTTAGCCACAACGAAGCAAGCTTTGTTCGAAGAATAGTTTTGTACCACCAGAACTTTAGTACTGACTGTCTTCTTCAAATACCACTGTAAACATCTTGGTCATCTTTGCTTACTGTTCAGGTATTATACGTTTTTAGTTAATTATCATTATCGGTCACACCCATCTTCATTAAT
>NW_003558565.1:0-1107 GCF_000090795.2 Amphimedon queenslandica
ATTATTATCATAGGATGGTGAAACTCTACTGCAGTGTGCTGGTAAATCTGGTAATGCTGAAATGCTTGAGTTTTGGATTAGTAAAGTAATTTATTTCAAATTATCATCAGTCACTTTATGTTGCATTTATAGCGGAACAAAACTAATGTTGCTGATAATTTAGGAGCTTTATTAAAAGAATTTGAAGGAACAGTTACTAGAGAGCAAGCTGCTGCAATTTATAAATCTTCTGGGTTTAGCTTTGATGCTTCAATGAAGTGTTTAAAGGAGGGTCCAACATTGGAATCAATTTTGTTAATGTTAAATCAGAAGTTAGAGTCTGCAGAATCAGTTGTTGTTACAGTACACACAGATGCCATGTGGCGTGATATTTTGCGCCATTATAAGTCTGGTACTGTTGATTTTGGAAAGCGACTATTCATCAAGTTAAGTAATACACTTGCCATTGATGCAGGAGGTGTACGCCGTCAAGTATATTCAACAGTATACAGTGAATTCCAGTGTAATAAGCATATAAAATTATTCACTGGACCTTTACACAGTCTTAGCCCTGCTTGTACTGCAGAAGCAAGGTCAAGTGGATTATTCAAAATTCTAGGTAGTATGGTTGGGCATAGTATATGGCAGGATGGCATTGGGTTCCCATTTCTTTCATTGACAAATTACACTTATATTGTGGAAGGTGAGGAGAAAGCACTTCAAGTATGTTCAGATAATGATATTGGTGCTGGTGTTGCTGCGGTTATTTCAAAGGTATAATGACTATAGCATCAAATTTTTATTCTAATTCATTATTATATGTCATTTTTACTATTAAAAAGCCTTTAGAGCTATAAACCAAGGCCTCAGAAAGTTCTCACTGCTATGTGCATGTGCAGCATTTTAACTGACACTTTCTTTTGGTATTGTTATGCAATTACTACCCACAAGTGGCATTATATTGTGCTATACCTATATAGGATTTGTGTGATATTGTATTTATAGTAACATTATGTACTATTAGTTGCAAGATATTAAGACTGAAGATGATGGAAAAGAGGTTATGAAAGATGAACTAATCCTTGATATTATTAGTCGTTGTGGAGTTACAATGATTCCCAATGTAAG
>NW_003558566.1:0-1107 GCF_000090795.2 Amphimedon queenslandica
TGTACTTTACTCAAATATTTTAAAAGATATTTCAGTCGGAATCAGCTCAAACTTAGCACAAATACATGTATAATTATTCATCAAAATTGAGAATTTTTAATTTTATTTTTGAAAAAATTTGGCCCGACACCATGTACTGTAGTACAGGGACTTTAGCCACAAATTAAAAAATTCGTAAAAAATCCAAATTTGATTGGAATCAGTTCAAACTTTCTACACAACATAAGAGCATGTATATATACCAGAAAAAATTATAAAAGTAGAAAATTCTCTACTTTTCATTTTTGGAAAAATTTGGCTAATGACCCTGTACTATAGTACAGGGACTTTTAACTGATTTTGGAGCAACTTTAAAAATTCGTAATAAATTTTAATCAGAATCAGTTCAAACTTGAAATATGACATAAGAACATGTATATGTATCAGAAAAATTAGAAAAATGGAGAATTCTCTCCTTGTCATTTTTGGCAAAATTTGGCTAATGACCCTGTACTATAGTACAGGGACTTTTAACTGATTTTGGAGTAACTTTAAGAATTCGTAATAAATTTAATTTTAATCGGAATCAGTTCAAACTTGAAATATGACATAAGAACATGTAATGTATCAGGAAAATTAGAAAAATGGAGAATTCTCTCCTTTTCATTTTTGGCGAAATTTGGCTAAAGTCCCTGTACTACAGTACAGGGACTTTGGCCTGATTTTGGAGCAACTTTAAAAATCAAGCTTTCTATACAACATAATGTACAGTAACTGTTATAAAATGGTATTATTATTATTATTATTATTATTATTATTATTATTATTATTATTATTATTATTATTATTAGACTCAAGAGCGAGAAGCTAAGGAAGAGATGAAGAGGCGGGCTAAGGAGCTCCAACAAGCTAAAAGAGATGCCAAGAGGTTTGGCGGTGGGATTGGGTCAGCTGGTAAATACGGAGGAGGGTTTGGCTCATCAGGGGGCGGGTATGGAGGGGGCGGGGCCTATCAACCAGTCGCTGAGACTTCACTGGAACCAACTTCCAAACCAACTTATTCACAAACAAGGTACCCACTGGTATTATTATTAATTATTTATTATTATTAATTATTTATTATTAGTA
>NW_003558567.1:0-1107 GCF_000090795.2 Amphimedon queenslandica
TATAATATTAAGCAAGAACAGAAAACTGATGTTAATAAAAAAGAATTCTTCCTTTTCTCTTTTGGTGAAATTTAGCTTGTGCAGACCACACACTATAGTACATGAACTTTAAGCTGATTTTGAAGCAACTTAAAAAATTTGTAAAAATCTAATTTTAATCAAAATAAGCTCAAACTTTATACACAGACTAACCATATACAGTACATCAAATACATATAAATACTTCATACCTTTTCTTTGGTCCTGGTTTAGCAGGAAGAGGTGAAGTTTTTGCTTCTGATTCCTACTGAATACACAATGTCAAGAGCCTGGATAATTATTTAGGGAGAGTGTCTAACCCGCCTATAATCTGTGATACCACAGTGCGTAGGTTTACAGCATGGTTATTAGTAGTCTCGCGTAGCCAGACTCCTCCCCTTTTTGACTTGGGGGTGGCGGGGAGAGTGTCTGGTGTACAGGCTAGGTGAAGCTGTACACGGAAGTCTGGTGAAAATTGAGAAGCCATAGAGTTATTATTGAATTTCGTTGAATTTTATAATATAATTGAAGTGGGTTTGGTCTATAATAAAATGGCGGTGAACTTAGAGAAATGCTGTCTCTGTTCCAGTGATGTTTCTCGCGGTACAAGCAAGACCAAACGAAGAAAGTTACACGGAGATGCTTGCAAAGTAGCATTACACATTCTAGATTCTGTGGCAGTGCGTCATTATGGCAGAAATTTCTCAAATCTTGTGCATGCTAACCCCCAATGTCAAGACTCATACCTCTGCCACAAGTGCAAGGCAAAGGCAGAAGCATTTCAAGCACTGCTAAGTAAGGTGACTTATGCCGAAGGAGACATAATAAACATCATTGGCAATGTTGTACGGAGTGGGAGAAAAAGAACTTTTGATGATGCCGCTGATGGTGCTCCTACACCGTTACAACCTGAGAAGTCAATAAGGCAGGAAGGTAGTGATACATCTAGTGGAGAGACTGTGGAGTCTTTAGCCAGTAATAACGCAGAGAATTTTGACACCTCTGCTGTTTCAGTATGTTTTGGAGTTGGACAATTGTATACATGTAGTTTATGATTTATTCATATATAGGTACACAGTTGTGATGATG
>NW_003558568.1:0-1107 GCF_000090795.2 Amphimedon queenslandica
ACTTAGCCTTTTTAATCTTTGCTATGTGGACTCAGTCCACCCTTATCATCACTGGCTTCCCCTCATAAATTACAATGGTAACCTAAGGGTTACCATCAGATACAGAGTAACACAGCTTGGCCCTTCCTAATTCTCATGAGCACCAGGTGGATGATAAGCTCCCCTTCCCCTCTCATCTGGTTCACGTCTCCTCATACTAGGTGATGGTTCATTTTGTCTCCAGTTATCAGTCTCTGATCTCCTCCAGTTGTCTTCCCTCCTGCTTGTAATATGTATGCATGTAGCTGAGCCTGCCAGCAGGACAGATATTGGTAGCAATCATTACATGTCAAATAATGTATAAAAGATGCTATAAGTCTTCTTTTGTGTCATAAGTAAAGTTGCTGTTTCTGAATGAAGATGGTTTGATAGTAATGAGTCATTTCACTATTTGATGAAGTTTTTATAGTACTTGATACTTTTGCCATTATTGGTATGTTTCTTGTACTAAATCAAATAGTGCTTGAAATTATAATGGTAAGTAAAGACTGATACTTACATGCATTTAAAACGTATCTATATATAGCGTGCAGCTTACTTTAAGGATCAAGCTGCCAATGATCGCAACTGGAAAGTACTCCTGCTATTCAATGAGCAAATAGTAAGGCAATTAAGGAGGATGAACAGGCTTTTTGTTAGCAAAGCAGTACCAAAACTACTAAAAAACAGTATTATGAATTCCCAAAACCTAATAAGGTTTTTTCCTGAGTTACCAAACCTAATATTAATAGCCTTAGTTGCACAAACACTGCAATGCCAGCACAAGACAACAGATAGAAGTGCTGATTTACGTGAAGGGATTGTGTAAAACAAACAACTATCATGGGGGAATTGGCCCTATAATAAGAAAAAGATTTGCAGCCTTTGGTTATAGATTCGCATAGCACAATAGCAATAGCAAAGGAACAGCAAGTGCTGAGGAAGAGCCAGATAAGTATCTATGGAGTACAGTCTCGACTATCTCTGGATGGGCAGGGCATGTACCATATAGGATTTTAATTTGTGAGAGTTTCATGTTGGCAATAGTTCTTCATGATTAAAATCACAAATCCTTAATGCACATGGTCA
>NW_003558569.1:0-1107 GCF_000090795.2 Amphimedon queenslandica
CATGATTTACATTACATCAGTAATGCTTAAAAAATCAAAGTCACCACAAAATGTTTCTATTACAAAAAACTTCAGTTCTTACCTCTCTCTCTGCATTGGCGACATTTACAATTTCCTTAAGGCTAACTTTGGCTTTATCCTCATCAGGTAATTCGTCATAACTGTCAGCAGCACTGTGATCAACAAAGGAGAGGACTTCGACTTCAAAAAGAACTAAAGAAGAAAGGGGAAAAAAATTTACATGTACATGTACAAACATAAAATCAAGAACATTAAATTATTGCAAACTATGGCCACAGCCCATGGACCATGTACTATAGTACAGGGGGCTTTTACCCGATTTTGGAGCAACTTTAAAAATTTGTAAAAAATTCAATTTTGATCAGAATCGATTCAAACTTTTTACATAACATAAGTACATGTATATGTATCAGAAAAAGTTATAAAAATTGAGAATTCTCTCCTTTTCAATTGTGGCAAAATTTGGCCTGAAACCATGTACTACAGTACAGGGACTTTGTCCGATTTTGGAGCAACTTTAAAAATTCGTAAAAAATCCAATTTGATCACAATCAGTTTAAATTTTCCCTAACTTGAAGCTGCAGGCGGTATTCGTGGGGGACAACCCATGTCCCCAAAGGCGTAGGGAGACTTCACAAGAAACTGAGACACCTCCTCCTTTCTCATGCTAGCCACACCTACTTCCAACCTAGTGATAGAAACAAATAACATCTTTAATTAAATACCGTATAACGCTTTATTTTGGTGGCACTTTATTTTGGCGATTTTGCTGTAAAATTGTAATTGGAGGTTTTTAATTTGGCGATTTTTGTGTACACGAGCATTACTGAGCATGCGCATTAATGATTGGTGGTTTTAATATTGGTGATCCTGCTTGCAAACCGCCAATCGCCAAAATAAAACTCCGCCAAAATAAAACTCCGCCAAATTAAAGCGTTATACGGTATGATACCAAAATTACTCATTCATTAACATAAAATTATTAATATGTACATCATAATTGCTTATTAATTTAATAGTTATTAAACCACACCCACCCTTCAATAACTTGATGAGTACCCAAACGAATGGTAAGTGGTTTGTTAC
>NW_003558570.1:0-1105 GCF_000090795.2 Amphimedon queenslandica
TATCAGTCATTGTGGAACAACATGCTGCTGCTGATAATAACTTTCTCTTCTTTCATGCCTCAGTATAAACCTGGCTTTGTGAAGGTGAAGCAGTAGCTGTGTGGTTGGCATTGCTGGTGTTGTTGGTGTTAGTGGTGTTAATGAAGTCTCAGGTAAGATAGAGGGAGCCATTGTGGCAGGTGTTGACAAAGCAGGCAATGATGAGGTTCCAGATGATTTGCTAAGGTCATCTTTCTAATGATCAGCAACCATTGTTGAAATAAGGGAAGAAGATTGGGTGTGTTTTATTACTACCGTAATAGCAGTGAGAGGAGAAACAGGGATTTGTTAATATGATGATATTGGATCAGGAGATTCATTGCCATTGAATAGTGTTTCACTAAAGGAAGAGGTAGGTTGAACAATATCACTTCATTATGAAGGGAGAAATAAAGAATGTAAACTATCTTGAGTATCCTGTTCCTTTATTCTCTGTTTGCAATTTTTGTAGTGCTTGGACCATTTGGCGATAGACCACTGATTGGTACCTGTCTTTCTTCGCTGTAGATTTCTTAAAGATTTTGTACTTCTTGGACAGTGGTGACATCTTATGGCAACAGTACATTCTGAGGTACTCGAATCAGACATTGACCTGCTAACAACTATTTCATAATCTTCCCCTTCATTGCAATTAGCAAACTTGCCATTATTATAACTTGCATGCCACTGAAAACTTTCCTTGTAACATCATTACAGACTGTGGAAATGTCCTCTATTGGAATGACTTTCAGTTTTTTAGAAGGCTTATAATTTGCCACTGAGCTTTTATTTTTTGACCCAACTTTTGAATGCATGTACTTAATACAAATAGACGAATGTGACTCCTTAATCTGCAACACAAAGTTTTCAAGAAGAATCTCATGACCCGGTGGAAACTCAAACGGCAATGATGTATCTGCATAATACAATGGGCTTCAACAAGACGGCAGGTATTTCTACCTTTTTTCAATATACTCTTCAATTTTAGTAATGGAATTATGTTCATCAGGTGAAAACGTCATATAACAGACTGCATGTATGCAGCTACTGATAAGTAATTCACCATGTATTGAGATAGCTCTTTCTT
>NW_003558571.1:0-1105 GCF_000090795.2 Amphimedon queenslandica
TCTGTCTCTCCTCTTTATAAGCTGCCATTGATTTTGTGTTAGTTCAGCCTGTGAATAACATGAAACAAGACAGAAAGAGAGAGAGAGAGAAGAGACAGTTTGACGGGGGAGAAGGAAGGTGCAGGTGTTATAGTAAAGTGTAATTTGAAATTTACTAATTTATTGATTGAAGACATAATTAGCCTAATTTATAAGTCATTAGTTATTTGTTCTTTGTAGTAATGGAAAGGCTGAAATTCTTACTAAACTACAAACAAAATGTCAACCAACCTCAGTGTTTTTTAGGTACAGCAAAACTAGATTTAATTTTGAGTAATTATCTCTTTTTTCACTCTCCCCCTCTCTCTTCCTTTTTCTCCCTCTCCTCTAGTAAGACTAGTGGTCAGACATTGTATGCCTTTGGTCAATCATTGCCTGATGATGAGTCAGTGGCAGCTGCTAGTGATGGAGCCAAATCGTTTGAATATGAAGTCTCTGTCATTGATTGCAGTGACAGAAAAAATGTCCGACAATCTTCGTCACTTTATTCTGTTGAGAATACGTTTTGCAGCGAAGGTTTTAAAATTCTCTTCTCTTTTTCTTTTAACTCTTTTTCTCTCTTTTCACAGCACAAGTTAAAGTCTGCTCACCAAATAACGACGAAAGTTTGCTAGCAGCTGGATGTGAATCCGGATTGATTGTAATTTGATAGTTTTAAATTATTTAAAAAGTATGCATTTTTAGATGATGTTTGATATAAAGAGAGATCAAGTGAAGAAAGCGAAATCTTATTTCGTAAGAAATTTGAGTAACTTCCTTCTTGATTTATTTTGCTCTCTTAAATCTTTCTCCTCCATCTCTCTCTCTCTCTCTCACCTATTAGCTATCAATCTCCCATATCTCATGGCACCCAGCTGGAGCCATTGTTTTTGTTTGTGGCAGTCGTGGCGAGATACAGTGTCTTGATTGTGCCCTTAACCCTCTCTCCTTCCTACTCACTAGTGACGTATTGACTGATATCAGCACCACACCTTTACTCCAGATTGGATCACACTGCTTGTGAGTTTAATTATTATTTTTAAAATGGTCGTAACTCGAAAGTTTTTTGTTGGATGTAACTCAAAAT
>NW_003558572.1:0-1105 GCF_000090795.2 Amphimedon queenslandica
GGAAATACGGTATGTTCCTCAAACACAGTATCCTATTGATGACACTCATAGTCCCTTCTTTCTGGTGGTGTGTGTTTATTGAAGGATCAGTCCTTATTATCTTTATTGCATTTTATGACGAAACAATGTATTATACATTTCTATTGTGAAGGATAGCACACAACATAACAATGTTGATATAAAATACATTGTAGTTATATACCATACATTATAACTAATTATTCAGTCATTGAATTATTATGCTTGCATTATTAGTTACTGGTTGAAAATACTGTGATTTTATAAGAACTGTATAATAATGGTGTAATAAAATTGATTTTACTCATCATTTTGTATGTACTTTATTTGTTGTGTTTATTTCTTATAGGGTAACTACACTCCATTACATGAAGCAGCTCAATATAACAGTAGTGAAGCTGTCCAGTGGTTAGTCAGTAAAGGGGCTACTGTTGACTCAAGAAGTGCTGTGAGTTGTATATTGAATGATACACACATTATTACAATATTAAATTCACTGTGTTTAAATTAATTGCCCTAGTTTTTATTAATAATTAAAAGCCATTAAGAAGCAGTTTTATAAAAATGTCACAGGGTTATTTTAAAAACTAAAAACTTCCTCAGATGAGAGAGAAGACAGAATTTCATGAATATAATCCTTTTGTGAGTGGCCCATACTTCTCTACATGCATGCTTTGATGACCTGACCTCTAGTGTGACTGAAACTTTTGTGTTTCTGTGTAAAAATTAATAAATGTTCATTTTGTGTATAACACATTATAATGAGTATTAACATTATTATTACTAGAACAAAAAAATTTAAAAAATTATTTAGTGTAGGGTTGAGCCTCTGTTGGATTTGAACCTATGAAATGAATTCAAACAAGCCCCTGTAGGGTTGCTGGTTTGAAAGTATAAAAGGAATTCAAACAAGCCCCTGTAGGGTTGCATCACCATTGAAACACCAACATGTCAACCCTACACTGCAGGTATGGCTATAGCAGCACTGATGAGTATTGCTATCAATGCTATATAGTGTGCCAATTAAATGTTTGAATGAGCATTATAGTAAATTTTGTGCATGCCTATTGCCTGGAGTAATGATGAT
>NW_003558573.1:0-1105 GCF_000090795.2 Amphimedon queenslandica
TTTATTTTTAATCCAGCATGGCTGGGTAGCCAAAGTGGGGATAGTGTAACAGGAGAGCTACTGTTAATGGTCTGGGTGCTACCCAGGTTAGTACATGTCGATCCTACACTAGATTCTTCACTCTTAGTGCTTTTTGCAGGCATGCTTGAGCTACAAGTTCATAACAGCCAGTTAACCACCTTCCTCATTTCCTGCCATTCTTTTTCAGTCATGCAGACCACCATCAGTAGTGCCTGCCTTGTCACTTGTCTTTTGTCTCTTGATAATGCTGATGGGGTTGTAAATTATAATAAAGGTCAAGTACTAGCCCTATAAGTATCTTCCTTGACTCCTCAGCATTGCTCCCTGATACAGAGTTTTAATGCTAGTGATGGCACTTAGCTTTCTTTCCCATTGCTTTTAGACTCTGATAGTGATACTGATAGCTATCTAGGCACTTTTTTATCAATTTGTTTAGTAACTTATTAAGAATAACTAGCTGCGTTTGGAAAGTAATGCTTATAGTAAGGGACTTGAAACAAATTTTGTCAAAAATGGCTATGTAAAAGTTGTCCATATTTGTAATGTAAAACTAAAAAAGATGTATACATGTTGTGTTGTTAAGAAATGTTGAGCTGATTCTGATCATGATTGGATTCTTTATGAATTTTAAAAGCTGCTCCAAATGCCATGTACTGTTTTGTAGTGTTTGTCAGTTCTTAAAACATGCTCATTGAGACTCCGGCATGTTTGTGAAAACCCTGCTGGAGAACAATTGGTGATGTAAGAGCATATATATTAGACCCAGAAATGGGATTGGCAACATATAGCATAAAATTAAATTCATGGAACATTCCTTGACTGACTGGACTGAAAAATATTAATGGTTATTAAAGAAAGATGCCAGTTTGTGCAAGATTTATATTAAACGACAAAAGAAGCAGTGGTATCTCTTTCATCAATTGTGACATTCCAACTCAAATTGTCCATTATTTTCAAACAAAATAAGACCTTCATTTCTCCTTCTCATCTTTGAGCTCAAAAAAACAATGCAAGACTCTCAAAAAGACTACCATCAACCCAACCTACAAAATATTATAACTGTACAGAACATTATCCATGACTA
>NW_003558574.1:0-1105 GCF_000090795.2 Amphimedon queenslandica
TGACATTGACATTAGCTCCATGCTCCAGTAGTAGTTTAACTATTTCTGTATGTCCTGGTATACTGGCATTACCAAGTGGTGTAAGCTACATAGTTAATAATAATTATAATGTTTACATAATTGTTAACTGTATTATTATTATTATTATAAAACAAAAGCACTTAAGACAAAAACAACAATCAACAATAAACAGAAGAACAAAGAGCTAGACCTAACAAAAATTGAAAACCTAAAATAAAAAAAGCAAAACAAACTATTATTATTTATTATTATTATTATTATTATTATTATTATTATTATTATTATTATTATTATTATTATTATTATAACCAAAAAGAAACACTTAGGTATACTATACATGTAGATAGAACAGATGTAACATACAGAAGATGGAAGAGAGTACAGTTAATGGAACAGAAATTGATTACTAAATAATTTCTCTTACTTCATTTTCATCAGTGACATTGGCATTAGCTCCTTTCTTCAGTAGCAGTTCAACTATTTTTGTATGTCCTCGTATACAGGCCATAGCAAGTGGTGTACGCTAACATGAATAAATAACATTAAAATTAATGATAAATATCAATAATATTTGAGTAATTTATAGGATTATACAGAATGGAAAATTTCGAAAATTTGCATACTGTCTAGATTTTTATTCCAGTTGTATTCACATTAATTTAGTACATCTCATTGTTATGCAAAACCTACATGCATACCATTATTTGAGATACATGTATACCAAATTTATGGTAATAATAATAATATGTATTAACAAATCAACATGTTTGAGCTAGCTACTCATTGTTTGACTCTCATGATCTTTATTCTCAAAAATTTTTATTTCATGTAATATCTTGCACACTGTGTAATGCATGGAACAGATGTTGCATAGTATGTTGTAGGCCTCCATATTTATTCTTTTATTATAATAATAGTAATAATAGTAGTAATAGTAGTAAATTATTTATTTAGTTAATGTAAAACTGTAAATGATAAATGATGATGTGGTATGTAATGGAAAAGATGTAGTGTAAAAGAATTTAATTAGGCCCTACTGATCAAGTAGTTTATCAGGCGCATTGTTAGGGATATAGAGTCCATT
>NW_003558575.1:0-1105 GCF_000090795.2 Amphimedon queenslandica
TTTTAGGTGTCCCTACTTTTTGTCGCTCATTTGATAATACATCATTCACCCATTACTCCTCCTCTTTGTTCCCTCCGTCTTTCAAGGTACGTCGAAAGGATACCTGATATCAGACTGATAGACAAACTATAATATCATTAATGATGATTTAATTATTAACTGATTATCACTTAGTAACTAATACTTAGTAATCAATCATGCAGATATTATTGTAAATTTTAAGATGTATTTGATACAAGACATAATGTTCATTTTAAATGCAGCTACTGCTAAATACTCTAAGCATACTTCATTGCAGCATAATGTAGTTTATGCTTTTTTGGCTGTTATGAATTCCTGCTATAGTTGTTGTTATTTGTAATTTTTTGTTATTATCATAATTTTATTGAAAACAATAAGCAGTTGTGATATAGGGAACAATAAAAACGAAAATGAAAGGATTTAATGATTGACAAATTCTAAAGTCACTGCTGACTAACACACTGCACTAGTTGCTCTAGCTACTATTGTTTGTTCTCTCTCTCTTGAGGGCTGAGTTCAGTTCCCGTTGAACCTCCTGATCCACCTCCTCATTGTCCTCACGTGTCTCTTTGTCATCCTAGTAGCCAGATTCTGTGTCCTTAAGCTTCTGACATGAATACCATATATAACCCTCCTTCCCCTCCATCTCCCTCTCCTTTGGTACTGGTACAATGCACTGCCAATGGAGCACCTATTGGTATCACACTGGTGACGTATCTGGGTTGAGCGATAATGGGACAAACTAATACGACACGAAGTGCTCCAGAGGCACTGGTTGGGTTTGTCACACTGATACCCAGCGTTGTAGGTTAAGCTCCGGCTTAAAACTCTCCATTTTGCATAACCAATTGGCATAAAGGAAACGGATGGACATGCTAGTATTATGATACCAATGTCATTTCGAGGTGACTCATTCCTCGTCCATGCCCTGTAGACTACAGCTCGGGTCCAGTTCAAAGCAGCTCCTTGATCAGGATTGCAGTCTTTGGCCTGATGAAAGTTGAGCCTTCGGTTCCAACCGGTTCTCCTCCGATAGAGACAGCGAGCAGCAGTTAGGACGGTCCTCCTAGCTATGAGTGTACCA
>NW_003558576.1:0-1105 GCF_000090795.2 Amphimedon queenslandica
ATTATTATTTGCTTTTATTTATTATTATTATTACTATTATTTTGTTGCTTTGGTTGTTGTTGTAATTTGTTTTTGAATAATATTTTCTTACAACTACAGCTTTATTCCACTACTTTAATTTCTTGCTCACACTTTAATTCACACCTTGAGGTGGTAACAAGGTATTGCAAACAACTTGCAGTTATTGCTCTTTCAGCAGCTAATAGATTAACAACAATGATACATAGAATGATTGTAGTATTGATGAGAAGTGAGTGATAGTCATTATATAGGACTGGTGGTGAATGCATACCATATCCTACATTATCTGATACATTACACCTGATCCATTGATGGATACACAAGATAAAAGTATCAATCTTTTAATGTTACACTAGAAGTCATTACATTGTCTATTGTCTATCAAGTGGTCAAGTCAATGAAATTGATATGACTAACGAAGAAAGACCTCCTTAAAGAAGGAGGACCTCCTCACAGGAGGACCCTTTACACTCCTAGATACACCACATGTATACACATGGGTAGATCTAATGAATAAAGTTGCTGCACTGCATGTACCTAATGGGGCAAACGTATGATTTGACTATTAGTATTATAAAATTTAATGGAAACCTGAAATTAGAAAAAAGTAACAAAAAAAGAAAATGACTATTGTCTTATTTAAAATAATAATAATAAATAGATGAAGAGAGGCAAATAGAGGGGGAAAAGGAAGCGTTATTAAGAAAAAGCAGAAGTAAAAATTTACACTAATAATGTTATTGTTTAGGTAGATGCTTTACTTCAGCAGCAACATCGTTTCTTTCCAAATCCTCAAGTGCTTTTGTCAGCTTTTCCCTTGTAGCAGTACCAGTCTTTAACCAGTGAACTATCATGTCTTTACGGCATATATCTATTTGATGTAAAGAATTAAAATGAATTGTTTTTAAATCTTTATTTTGAATTCCAAGATATAGTCCTAGAGTCTCCCATTCATTGACTATGCTATTGATGGCTTTCAGTATAACAGGAGCATGAGACTCATCTGTAAATAAATACACACATTATCTATTAATAATAACACTAACACATTCACTCACTTAATACAGAACCTGCTGGTAAAGAG
>NW_003558577.1:0-1104 GCF_000090795.2 Amphimedon queenslandica
GAGACAAAAAACATTCAATGATAACAAATAGTGTGAATTAAACTTACAGACTAAACCAATAGAAAGAAGAGTATCAAAATTCACACAGGTAACATTTGTAAGGAGAGAACATTCAATGATTAATGAATAGTGCAAATTAAACTTACTTCCTGAACCGATAGAAAGAAGAATATCATTCACACAGGTAACATTTGTAAGCAGAGACAAATAACATTCAATCATTAATGAATAGTGTAAATTAAACTTACAGGCTGAGCCAAAAGAAAGAAGAATATCATTCACACAGGTAACATTTGTAAAGAGAAAGAAATAACATTCAATGATAATGAATAGTGTAAATTAAACTTACAAGCTGAGCCAATAGAAAGAAGAATATCATTTACACAGGTAACATTTGTAAGGAGAGACAAATAACATTCAATGATAACAAATAGTGTAAATTAAACTTACTCCCTGAACCAATAGAAAGAAGAATATCATTTACACAGGTAACATTTGTAAGGAGAGACAAATAACATTCAATGATAATGAATAGTGTAAATTAAACTTACTCCCTGAGCCAATAGAAAGAAGAATATGATTCACACAGGTAACATTTGTAAGGAGAGACAAATAACATTCAATCATTAATGAATAGTGTAAATTAAACTTACTCTCTGAACAAATAGAAAGAAGAATACATTCACACAGGTAACATTTGTAAGGAGAGACAAATAACATTCAATGATTAATAAATAGTGTACATTGAACTTACAGACTGAACCAATAGAAAGAAGAATATCATTGACACAGGTAACATTTGTAAGGAGAGACAAATAACATTCAATGATAATGAATAGTGTAAATTAAACTTACTCCCTGGAACCAATAGAAAGAAGAATATCATTCACACAGGTAACATTTGTAAGGAGAGACAAATAACATTCAATCATTAATAAATAGTGTACATTGAACTTACAGACTGAACCAATAGAAAGAAGAATATCATTCACACAGGTAACATTCGTAAGGAGAGACAAATAACATTCAATCATTAATGAATAGGGTACATTAAACTTACAATCTGAACCAATAGACAGAAGAATATCATTCACACAGGTAACA
>NW_003558578.1:0-1104 GCF_000090795.2 Amphimedon queenslandica
GCAATATATGATAAACTTGCTGACAAAAAAAGTTGCTGCCTTTGTATATTTGAGATAGTATAGGTACTTTAGTACCTATAACCCAGCAAGTTGTTGCTCTAGCGCTGCACAAACGAGTGACCTCAACAATTTCAAGTAAGTATAACTCTTCATCAAGTAAGATTTAGAGAAATCTGTTCATAATTTTTGAAGGCCATGTTCTAATCTACTGAAAAATGCTACCAGCTATCTCTAAAGTGCCAACACAACGGAACTTGGCCCAACTACTCGATTTTCTTACTTTGAAGCTTCTGTACCTAGCACTTGTATTTGAGCAACAAAAAACAGTTAAGAAAGACTTTTCCACGTAAAAAAGAAAGATCTAGGAGCTTAGAACACGCTGTGCTAAAGTTATTGTTTATTAAAAACAAATTTCAGTTGTACAGAATGAATGAATGAATGACAGACACACACAACAACTACCTATACCTCGCGTAGGCGAGGCCAATAAAACTGCAAAAGCAGAGTCAAATAATGGTGGGCAAATGACAAAGAAGACTGCAGCTGCAACTGCCCGGGAACCACAGACACTTCTGTTCTGCGCATGCTCAGTGTGCGTAACCATACACCGTGGTTAATAAAATCACCACCGATGTTAAATTAAACTTTATGGTGTGGTTATTTTAGAACTTACATTAGTTAATACAACTTTACAAGATGTGAAAATAACTTAATTTGGTGAAAATAACTCCTCAGATTAAAATTAACCTAAAAGTAGTTAAGATAACAAAATAATGGTTACAATAACTATTCAATTTACTGGTGAAAGTAACCAAGCAGGGGTTATTCTAACTTTTTGTTTTTACAGTGTACAGGCAATAGTGCTGAATCTAATCAAAAATAAATTTATTTATGCCATTTAATGCATGTAAATAATTATTATCTCACTTTCAAGTTTTTCACTGTTTTTAAGATAAGCCAATTCAACATAAAATCAGATTCTGATATGAATTTTGATGCCACTGAAAACAATTCTAAATCATTTGGTGGCACACTGAAGATCACAAAATATTCAGTCAGTCCTGCAGCTGTGATAACAGGTCTAATCATACGATCATATGCAAT
>NW_003558579.1:0-1104 GCF_000090795.2 Amphimedon queenslandica
AGAAGTAATTTTCGCAAATCTTCAAAAAATTGCAAAATTTGCAAAATTTAAAGCCCTTGATAAAAAGGTATCCTACGGTATCAGTGGCTCATTGTTCATGTGGAATCTATAGCTATGATAGTGGTTGGTTAACTTCCTTGATCAGAAATTCAGAGTGCCAACTGCTTAGCAGGGCATGACCTGCCCTTGTTTGTGTATCATGCATTTTAGCTCTGGAATGGCAATTATGTTGGTATATAGATGTTAGTCTCTCAAATGAAAATGTAGAATTAGGCCTAACTCGATCCCCTACCTATCCAATTTCCATAATGATCAAATCTTATTATATAGGCGGTAGCCTATATGTAGGATTGAGGTTGGTTTTTCAAGATGGCGGCCGTTTTTATGATTTTCAAACACTTATAACTCTTTTATCTTACGTTGTACAGCCTTATAAATGGCTTAGATGACCTCTCCTTCACTGAGTGATTCTCCTGGTACCTTAAAGTGAACTGTAATGTAGCTGGAGCATTTTTGAAAAATAGGCCCAAATTCAAATTTCTGCAAAATTCTTCAGACTTTTTTTTCTTCTTTCATCTTCTTCTATCTCCCCTCTAATCTTTTAAGCCTGGGAAGTGCTCGAGTTGGCTTTTACATCACTTCTCTGGGCTTGGGTCAAGGACCACAAAGGTAGTTTCAAAAAGAAGCAAGGACAGGGAACAGAATTGAAGACAAAATCCAGCTGCAGACAAGGCGTGGGTTTGTGGTTTGACGCCATTTTAATTTTTGCGCACGTGATCAGCATGAATATTATTAACCTAACCACAGAATCATAACAAAAATATTTATTACATTAAGAAAAAAGAATGCAAACAAGTAAATAAAAAACATTAAAAATGGAAAAGTAGTAGGATTAAATTGGGAAAAAGTAAAGAAACAAGAAGGTACTTGCAAACTGGTGTGATAAGAAATTCTACACGACTGCAAAAAGAATATTACCCAAAAAGCATTGTAACTTCATTACTCACATAGCCTAGCTGGGCTACTGACATGATAACTATGAAGCATGATGTCTTTGATGCAGTCGTGTAGAATTTCTTATCACACCAGTTTGCAAGTACCTTC
>NW_003558580.1:0-1104 GCF_000090795.2 Amphimedon queenslandica
ATTGTGTACATATGCAACAGACTCTAAGATAGAACCTGAAAACTACAAAACCAAAAACCCAAACACGTACATTGTGTACATATGCAACAGACTAACCTGAAAACTACAAAACCAAAAACCCAAACACGTATATTGTGTACATATGCAAGAGACTATAAAATAGAACCTGAAACTACAAAACCAAAAACCCAAACACGTACATTGTGTACATATGCAACAGACTAACCTGAAAACTACAAAACCAAAAACCCAAACACGTTCATTGTGTACATATGCAACAGACTATAAAATAGAACCTGAAACTACAAAACCAAAAACCCAAACACGTACATTGTGTACATATGCAACAGACTAACCTGAAAACTACAAAACCAAAAACCCAAACACGTACATTGTGTACATATGCAACAGGCTATAAAGTAAAACCTGAAACTATAAAACCCAAACATATCATTACTTGGTTTTTGGTTTCATGGTTTTCAGATTTCTTTCTTTTGTGTAGCTACAAAAAATAGGTGAAAAGGACATATGTGGAAGCACAATTGATTTTATAAACAATAATATTGAAACCGTAAAACTTCAGAAACAGGTTTTCTGGATGACAATTTTTGTTTATCTGGTCCCTATAACTAGCCATATATGCTTGCTGAGGGCTTTTGGTTTATAATTTTCTTTAGTCTAGTCTCTTTGAATTTTCGAGCTCAAAAAAAAGGCATAAAAGGCTGGTAAGCCAAGAGAAAATTGATTAAGGCTAAAGAAAATTAGAAGATCAAAAGCCCTCACCAAGCTCTTAACGCCCACTCAGGTGGGGTGTGGCTGGGTATCTTCCAGGCTAGAACTTAAGTTTTCTACATCATAATTCACCAATTTCACTATAAACCAGCCTTTATAGCTAACAGGTATTGTTTAAGCAAAAATAAAAGTTAATTGCAAGTGGACATAAATTTGTTACATTTGACTTAACTTTGGCCTTTCAAGCCCAGTGTGTCTAGTTATACTTTTACAGGCCTTGAAGGCCAGAAATGAGGAAAAATTGCCCATTTGTTGTCTGCTTGCAATTATCTTTTGATCTTGCTTAAACATTACCAGTTAGCCATACAGAGT
>NW_003558581.1:0-1104 GCF_000090795.2 Amphimedon queenslandica
TAGTCAGTTTCTTTAATCCTTGTCCCATTAGTATATGAATATTCTCTATCATCCTCAATACAGTAAACCCAACATCAGAGAAAGGAAAGGAGCAAGTGACACATATTGATTTGTGAGGTTCTATATACTCAATCCTCAGTAGTTTACCGGATACTTTTGCAAGAAGCTCCTTGATATCTTTGAGTAAATGTTCCTCAGGCTCCCAATCAAATAAAAGAGTAACTGTCTGACATTGAAGATGAGGAATTGAAGAAAACCTTTCCTCCAAACAAAGACTAATGGAGAGTGACTTGCAGAATTCCTTTAACTCAGTTCTATATTTCTCAATGTGCTCTTCTGCCTCAGTGATCTCCATTTCCTCTACTACACTACAAAGAGGTGCAATATTAGTCAGTGAACACTCATTTTGAATTAGACGTAAGATACTAGAAAGATTGCCACATTGTTCTGCTTTTCGTCCAAGAAAAGTGCTACAACAAGAAAGGAACTCTTTTATTTCTTCTAAAGGAGGAGACTTTCGCTTAATGATCTTGCCAACATGGTAAAACATGCTTCCATAAGACATTCTCATTGAAATAAAGTCTCCCGTTAATCCTGCTGATACAGGAACTTGTACTTCAGCTACATGTACAAAAGATATCATTACTTGAGTAGTACATGTATGTAAAGATGCATTGTCTACCTTGAGGTGATAAAGGTTGTGAAGATGAATTACTAGCAGCTGCTCCATCAGAAGGACTAGATGTGACTATGGATTAAAGAATAAATGTATCAAGTCATTTTTGCTACGTTTATGACATACCAGATTGTGTACTATTAGCTGGTGCCTTGGTTTCATCAGTACTTGTATTATCTATAAATATTAATGAATGTATTATCAATTAATCATTCATTATTACTTTGTGGAACTACATCATGTACTATAGGATCTTTAATAGTCTCTGGAGCCACACCCACTTCAGGAGTAGGAAAATACTTACCTAAACACATAAGAACAAATAAAAATAATGTAATGGCACCATTATTATTATCAAACTCACTAATATCATCCAGTATAGTTTGTCCCAGTGATACATTAGTACTGATTGTACACAATACATTAGC
>NW_003558582.1:0-1104 GCF_000090795.2 Amphimedon queenslandica
CTTCTTGGTATATTTCAACTAATCATTGACAATCAAACTATCGTTGACGGAGACGAATATTTTAGTTTTATATTTGAAGAATTACTTCTACAGTCCATTGCCAGCATCGAAAGTAATCTAGAATATCACAAATTATCATTACTTCTAATAGAACTTAAAATAGAACTAAATTACCAGAACACTAATGGTAAGAATGCACTGATGCTAACTAGTGAAGGTGGACACATTGAAGTATTTGAATCATTGCTACTAAATGGTGCTGATCCTTTTGTACAACTACGAGCAAATAAAGGATGCATTGGATTGAACAGTTTAGCATGCACTGCTCTCTCTGAGCATGTATACAAATCAATTGGAGGAGAGAAAATTATGCCACAAGATGGCATCTCAGTTGAAGACATGTTAGATATGGCTGTTAAAGAAAGAGGCGTATGTAGTTCTTCATATGATTCATTCATATGTGCCATTAAAAATAATTTAAAAGAAAGATTTCAATTGCTGGAAAATTGTTTACATGCATTGAATAGTAACTTCATTGATACTGCTACCTATATTTTGACCAGTGAATCTTTGGTTAGAGACGCAAGACAAAACTTTCCCTTTTATATCAAAGAAGATGCTACTTGTGAAAATGTTATTCTACTCTTGCAGTTGCTCCAGCCTCATTACTCGTGTTTGAACATCAACCTACTCACAATACCGTGTAATATCACAGAACCTATCAAGGAACAGGTAGAAGATTACAATGCTAACCTGAAGATATTCAAAGACACCACTAGCCTACTGGAGCTTGCAATGATTACCAAAGGTATGCAAGTGCAATATCCTGATGGTGCTGTCTGCTGTTCAAAATTAATTCTAAGACTTAACAAACCTTGGTGCTCAAGGACAATAACTGAATTGAATAAAGCAGAAATTTTTTACTTACAAGATATTGCATTTTATCTAACACTTCAGGATATACATTGTAGTACCTCCAGCCTTACATGCACGTATTTATTACTTCAATCATATACAGATACATTAGTAAAAGCACCTTTGGAACAAAGGTTATTGTTACGTAAGATTGGTGTTTTTGAGGTAATTGTTAATGATATTGCTATC
>NW_003558583.1:0-1104 GCF_000090795.2 Amphimedon queenslandica
TCTAATCTGAATCCATATTTCTCCCACTGGAGTGAGTGAGACCTGTCTCCTTGTAGGATAAAGAGCTTCTGTCCAGCTATAATGACACTAGAGTCTGGTGAATCTGAAACAATACAGACACATTATATCTAATACCAGTATAGTACACACACAATCATTCACATGTGTACATGTATACATGTACATGAATAATTTACCCATTGAAGGTATCAGGTAATTAAATTGTAGTCCAATGGAACTAGTCTCTTTGATAGGTTGCTTGAGGACCCTCTCTTGTCTTTCCTTCACTAGTTTGGCTATGTACAACTCCTTTTCTTTAAGGTCTATAAATTAATAGAATATTAATAATTATTATTGATTGATGATGATACACTAACCAGTAATGATCTGTTTCTCATTCTGTGATTGTTCCTCTACTTGTGATGTCAGTTTGGCTATAACTTTGTCTTTCTCAGATATGAGATTTTGATTGTCCTCTACACAATAAACATATTCTCTCATCTAATACATGCTGTGTGTATAGTTAACTAACCAATAATGATCTGTTTCTCCTTGAGATATTGTTCCTCCATATCAGCTACTTTGAGTTTCAGTTTCTCATAATCTTCTACATTAATAGAATATTCTCTCATCTGATATTATGTACTGATGATACACTAACCAGTGATAATCTGTTTCTTCTCCTCTACTTGTGTCTTCTCTTCCAATATTTCAGCAACTTTAATTTTGAGTTTCTTGTAATATTCTATTAAGGATAAAATAATATTTGTTGCTTATACAAATTTGCACTGCATGTACAGTAGCCCATAAATACATGTACTATGATTATTACTAATGATACCATATATGGTAAGCAGAGCTCACTCTACATCAATCTCATTATTTCTAATGCATGGACAATTTGACCTATATTGAGTACAGGATACTATTTCCATACTCAACATTCTCTAATCCACTAGTATTATAATGTAAACAATGTACACATAAACAACAGTACAACACAATAGTACCTAATTCAAGAGTTGATTTATCATTTTCTGCTTGCTCAAGGAGAGTGGTAGCATCATCAAGTTGCTGAGAAAAGTGTTGCCTTTTCTTGAAGAA
>NW_003558584.1:0-1104 GCF_000090795.2 Amphimedon queenslandica
CTGGCGGTAGTATTATCAAAGATTGTAGGTGAAGAAGGGAAAGTAATTGCTGTTGATCCAAACAATGAACGAATAGAGCTAGCAAAGGAAGTAAACAGTGCTATTAACATAGAATATCTGGTTGCTAGTGATGCAGACATTCCTACTGATCAGCAATACCATAGTGTAATCTGCACTGATGTTATACATTGGATAAAGGACAAAGAGAGCATGTTCAAAAAAGTTTATTGTAGCCTTAGACCAGGTGGCACGTTTGGATTTACAACATTTTCCGGCGAGCCAAAACACCATCCAATTCTATTTGAGATGTTCCCTCCAAAGGTGCTACAAGAAGTTATCAATTTGGCTTATAACACCTTGACACCAGAAAAATACAAAGAGCTAGCAAGTTTGACCGGATTTGAGGTGACATTCATGGACGTATTTGAAGCTCAGATGCACTTTCCAAACATTAATGCGTTTGTTGATTACTTTTACAGTAGCTTTCAAGGAAAATTTAATCCCAACTCTCCAACTATAGAAAGAATTAAGGAGAAATACAAAGGACAGGAGCTGGTTAGGATATTGCCAAGATTGACTGTCATTTTAACCAAGCCAATTCAATAGTAGATAGTATGTCTATTTAAATTACTGTTCTCACATTTACAGTTTTTGATTTCAAATTTAAAAAACAATTAGTAATCTGTCACATTTTTTTACCATGAGCTGAAATCACCAAAACCTTTGGATTTAGTTTTTGTAGATGGCAATGATGATGATGGAGTCCTTTTACTTGATGAAGCTTCGCTGACAGAAGAGGAACTCAAAGTTGAAGAACTGGTTCTCTTTAACCTGCAAATAATCAAACAAAATATACATGCTAGAATTATAGTAAAACAAACATGTACATGATCAATGCAGTAAAGTTAGTAGCTCAGTATGACAACCTGTACATTATATGTTAGAAATAATAGTATTATAATGTACACTTGTCAATCTATCCTAATTATTATTGATATTGTATTTTTAGTTTGTGGTTATCTTATTCATACTTGTGGTTATAGGTGTTATATAAGTTGTGATGCATGCACAGTCTATTGCCGTAACTATCTAACTACTGTCTGT
>NW_003558585.1:0-1104 GCF_000090795.2 Amphimedon queenslandica
TCATCTTTCAAATCTATTTTCAAAAGACAATCCCCTTTCTTGAGTAGGCTTTTGAGGGTGTGAATTCCCTCCATCTTGAAGTGGGGGGCATTCAAGAAAGTTTAACCTCTTTAGGTTTATCACAGGTCTCTGACCGCCATCTTTCTTTGGAACTAGAAAGAGGGTGGAGAAGAAACCATTCCCCAGCTCTGGGGTTGTTTGCAATTCTGAAATTGCTCCCTTTGAGATCAACTCTGTGATCTCCTGGGATACCAGCTCTTGTTGGTGTTGCTTTAATTGGCTTTGGTTGGGTATTTTGAGTTGACAGGGTTCTGTGATGAAATCCCCTGATACTGTATTTAGGACCAACCGGTCCTTTGTTAATTTTTGCCAATTTATTATAAAGTGTGCCAGCCAACCGGTTGGATTTGCTTGCTTTTGCATGGGGGTAATGCCCATGGCTACAATCGCATTGCTTGTCAAATTAATATTTTGTAGTTATTTACAGAAAACAATTGTTTGTGTCCTTTGAGTTCATGTCTCTTGAGTTACTGTCGGAAGGGTCTCTCTCCTGACTGAGTCTTGTGACTGAAATGGGGTGCTCCAACCCGTCCCCTGGCCTAGCCCCTCCCGAGCAGTGGCCTCTCAGAAAAACAGGATTTGGCTTAAAATTCCCATGCGGGGTCTGGTTTCTTACTGGGAATGAGGCAGCCCAAAGGCTTTTAACATGGTCCAAATGATCTTTTGCTCTCTTTGAAAAGTCAGGGCCAAATAAGTTAGGGGCAACCTCCAAAAAATCCCCATCATCCTTTCACTAGTGGTAGAAGGCTCTTATTGATTGAGCTCACCATCTCTCTTCTAAGCCTAGAGATGTGAGCTGAGGCATTCCCAATGAGTTCAGCAGCTGTTGACACTGCCGTGCGCACCTTCTCAATAGACAGCCGGTGGGATTCATCCTCCGGCTGGGATAACATCTCTATCAGAGATGAAACAGGTGCCAGCGAGTCGAGAACAAACGTCTGTAGCCTTGCTAGTTCTCTATCTGCCATTTTGGCCGATTGGGAGGCTAGGGTTTTGATCACTTGGTCAACCCTGGGAGTCCTAGTAGCTTCCACCCTTGGTAGC
>NW_003558586.1:0-1103 GCF_000090795.2 Amphimedon queenslandica
GAACCTACTGCTACCACTACTGGATCAACAAATCACTTTATAGCAAACTATAGCTTAGCTAAAGTTAATGATAATGAAGAAGGAATCTTAACTAAACTGTCACTTACTACTGATAATAGTGACAGTTTCTTAGTGG
Organism: Amphimedon queenslandica; assembly: GCF_000090795.2. Taxonomy (NCBI): domain Eukaryota; kingdom Metazoa; phylum Porifera; class Demospongiae; order Haplosclerida; family Niphatidae; genus Amphimedon; species Amphimedon queenslandica. The sequence continues at coordinate 137 of NW_003558586.1, forward strand.
GGACCTGTGGGGATGGAAGAACTAATCCAAAGGAGAGAGAGCCTGTACCTGTCAGTACTGAGGCTGCCTCTATGGATTCTGACAGCTCTAGTGATTTGGAACTAACAGATGATGAGAAAGAAAAGAATGAAGAGAACCAGAAAGAACAGAGCAATGCAACTCACTTGAACACATCTCCTTTAAAGACAACACACTTGAGCCCATCTCCTAGTAATCCTCCTTCAATGGATCATACTAGTGATGTCCTTACTCATCATAACATTACTTTAAAATCACCTTCTCCTCAACACCAGTCACTTACACTGTCTCCTACTCGGCCTCATAAGTCATCACCTCTCCTTAGGTCAGTAAGGTCTCCCTCTCCTACTAGTTATTCATCTCCTCTACACATACATCAAACATCATTATCACCAACTAATCTTCAGCACTCCTCAACTCTACATGATGTACAACAAACCTCACCATCACCAATCAACCTTCACTCATCTCCACTACGTGTGTGTATACCTCCTTCACATAGCTCACCAGCCTCACATGTCACACCATCACCAACTCCATCCCCTGTTACTAATGATGACACTGTTGAAGAAGGAGAAGGAGAAGAGCCTTTTGATAAAGAATTAACAATCAGTAGTAATGGAGAGGAGGAAATACCTGAAGAGGAAGAAGAGGAGGAGGAAAGAGAAAGGGAGAATGAGGAGGAGGAGGAGGAACAGAGAGAAGAGAAGAAAGGAGAGAGAGAGGAACAGAGAGAAGAGGAAGCAGTAAGGGAAAGTGAGGAGGAGGAAGAGGAGGGAGAAGTGGAAGAAGTTAAAGGTATTGTACTAAATGAGTCAATATTAGATGAGATGCTTCAGGATAAAGATGGAGTTAATTTAAATGCTAGCATTAATACCTCCTCTTCTCTTTCTCCTTTGAAGAATGAACTCAATCAAGATGAAGATATAGCAACTTTAGTCAACTCTCC
>NW_003558587.1:0-1103 GCF_000090795.2 Amphimedon queenslandica
GATGAGTGTTCTTAAAAGTGAAGACAAGGTATGGGTTGTTGTGAATAAGGGTATACTACTAACTGAGGTGGATGGGATTCTTTTTGCTCCAGAGACATTCAAAGAACATGTTGACATTGCTAGCAATACTGGTATTGTTAGTGTGTCTGGTCTGACTAGGCTCTTCCCTAAATATGATCCTGACATGTTGATTCGTTTTCTGAAGAACATGGAACTTTGTGAAGAAATCAATCCATTTTTCCTAAGAATAACAAACCTCCATCAGTTAGAGGAGGAGGAGGGAGGGAGAGAAAGAAGAGGAGAAAGGTTGTTGCACTTTCCATGTCTTTTGTCTAGAGATAGACCTGATGAGATGACTAGTGAAGTGTACCAGTTTGGTTGGTGTCTACAGTGTACTAGTAAACATCATTTCTTTCCTCCTCGATACTTCCACGTCCTCTCATTACGTCTTGCTTATAAATTGGCTCTTCCCCAAGAAGATGAAAAGTTAAAGCGACGTTGTACATTTTGGAAGAATGGTCTTCATTGGTTCAATGGTCATGGTGTAGGATCACTGGTAGAGATTGTAGACGAGAGCCAGTGTGTACTAGTAATGATGTCCTGTGAGAAAGGCTACAGTGACAATATGGTGTCTGAAATAAGAGATGTGATAGGAGAAGTAATAAGTGTTTATAAAGAATCCTGCCCCAGTCTAGAGGTAAAAGAGTTAGTTATTGATCCTAAAGAACTAGCCTATCCTGTGAATACACCAAGAGAAAGGACAGTGTATAGTGTAAAAGATGTAATATCTTGTATTACATGTATCAAGAAAAAAGATTTTGTAGTAAGCACTACTGGTATTAAACAGGCCCAATTGAAGGAGATCCTAGCTGATGAATCATTATCAGATATTAGTAACCTGTCACTATTAGGAGGACGTAGTATTAAGGTTAGAATTAACACACACAAACTGTTTGATACATTAATACAAGCACTAATAATCAAAAGGTCATTTCTTTAAAAAGTAATTTTATTTGTTATCAAAATTACTCATCTGTCTTTGTCATAATTGTGGGTTGTCATTGTGTGGCTTTTACTACTAATAATATATACTTGTACATCTG
>NW_003558588.1:0-1103 GCF_000090795.2 Amphimedon queenslandica
ATGGTAATGTCAAGTATTCTTATCCTTGTGGTGTAGCCATTACTCCAGACAAATTCATTCTTGTATCTGATAATCACAGGATCCAGAAGATAAGCATGGATGGATACCATAAAGCATCATGCAGTTGGTGAGGAGGGCAGTGGACCACTAAAATTCAATTACCCTGCTGGTTTAGCTATTTCTCCTATAACAGGATAGGTTTATATTGCTAATACATGCAATCATCATATACAAGTCTTGAATCCTGATCTGACCTTCTCTCATTCATTTGGTAGTAAAGGATCAGCTAATGGACAGTTTCAGTATCCACATGACATTGCTATTGACAATCAAGGATTACTGTATGGTACTGACTAGATCTATGGTAATCATCGCATTCAGAAGTTCTTTCCAGATGGAAAGTTTGTGGGTCAGTTTGGTACTATAGGATCTGGTTCTGGACAGCTTAATAGGCCAACAGGTATAACAATAGATGCTGCAGCACCGGTCTAGTGTATGTTAGTGAATATAGCAATCATCGTATATCAGTCTTCACTAGTGATGGTGTGTTTGTTAGTAAGTTTGGAAGTAAAGGCAGTAATATCAAACAGTTTAATATTTCTTATGGATTAAAATTTGATAAAGATGGATTCTTGTATATTTGTGATTTTGGTAATTACCGCCTTGTTGTTTATTAAAAAAACAATTGTTTTTATATTCTAATCTACTTTATAATAATAATTGATAAAAAATAAAAAACATTATCATACTGACTGATCAGCTGCTAATAAGAAGATTAGATGTAGTATAATCTCCAATTATGCAATAATAATTATGTTTGATCAAATCAAATTGTGTCCGGTAAAATAAAAATAATAGTAATGTCCAAACTGCAGCTCTGTCTCCCAGTAGGGAGGTCCCTTCGATTGTGCCTTGGTCTTGTTCTCGTCCTGCTGACCTTTACCTTCCTAATCAGTCTCAAGGCAAACCAGCAGCTATAGATGTAACCATCATCTCCTCCCTTCAGCCTCGGAGGGTCTCCCAGGCAGCTATCTCTCAATTTTAGCCTTACTGTATGCAGAGAAATGCAAAAATGTTGTTCATTTTCAGGACTATAAGCGAGT
>NW_003558589.1:0-1102 GCF_000090795.2 Amphimedon queenslandica
TCTCTATGTTCTGTGAAAACTGTGTTAAAGTGTAAATGATAATTATAGATTTACCTTCATGTGGATCACGAAGGTTTACTGCAAACTCAAGATTATCAAATTCAGTGTGAGATTCACAATCAACACCTTCCAAGTCAGTAACAAATGTTGATATATCATTTTTAGTTTGCGCAATTGCATGTACTCTATGAATGTGCTTACAAACATGACCATTAGTATAATCATAACATATGATGTCGTACATGTGGTAAAACAGCTTATTACACTGTGACATAGTATATATTTCCATTGTTTCGTCACCACAGAAATACATGCTGCAAATATCAATTTGACACAATGCCCTGTTGCACTTTTACCAGACAGACTAGGCACATTCCAGAAGTCTTTATTAAGCTTCTGTAATGATCTGCATGAAAGGAAATCAGTCATGTAATATTGCAAATAACTCACTGTAATATTCTTTTTTGGGATATTCATTCCTTTTTCATGGCATTAAATACCTTTTTGGTCAATATTAGGCACTAGTGATTTTCATTTATAATCAAAGAAATTGTCTTCCTTAATACAGAATAAAACATCTACAAGATAGTCAACTCTTTTGTTAACCTTCCTGTGTAAGTATGCTGTTTTCAATTTCTTATGGAAGCTATAGCACAACAAGCATTCATAAATACAAACACTCATTAGATACATTACCTTTTTATACACATTTGCATCAGTGTCAGCATGTTCAAAAAGTTTGACATTAATTAGCCCATTTTTTTAAAATGAATGACAATGTAACATCAAAAATGACTCATGTATAGGTAACTTTACCAGGTCAGTGCAAATAGTACTTACTAAAGTATTCAATAGAGTCCTTTTCTAATACTGATTTATGAAATCATTAAATTTTTTTAATTGAGTTTTTCTAAAAAAGGCAAGTGTCTGATAAATTTTAACTTGTGTTTCAATGTTGCAACTGCCTAAATGATTTTTCCATGACCTGCATAATACATCCCACTATTATATTCATGTATAAATCTAATAACCACTGTTACCTTTGCATGTGCCAATGACAAAGTATATACTTAAGATCATTTCCAAAAACATTGCTTCCTGC
>NW_003558590.1:0-1102 GCF_000090795.2 Amphimedon queenslandica
CATATGAACATGTACATGTATTGTTAATGATTAGGAGCTGTCCAGTTAATGCATGCACTCAATATGAACCAAGGACATTCAGTGAAGAGGAACAAGAGAGAGTTTGGAAGAGTGAAGAGATGCAGGAATTCATGAAGAATGTAACACCAAGGTACATGTACATGTACATGTATATTATGTATCCGGTAAAAGTATAAATTTAATGAGCTATACATTGTACATGTATATGGTCTATCCTTTTAATTTTTATTTTCTTATTTTATAGAATGGAATTGTGTTTGCAGCAGAATGAGATTATGGATATATTCCCTGATGACTATCTCCTACTGTCCAATGATGATGGGATTGTTGCTAACACAACTGACACTAATCTTAAGGTTTCATTAGAAAATATATCAAACTGCTCTACATGTACATGTACTTGTGCTTACGTTATAGGAGTATCAGTCATTCACTGACCTCAAGTTCAGTAAAGATAAAGTTGTGACTTGTATTGACTGGCATCCAACAATCAAAGGTCTGACATACCTACACTGTACATGTACATGTATGAATGATAAATTTACAATAATCAGTTTCGTATTGAATATGCATTCACTGGTATATATGTTACTTTATGAACAATGTACAATGTAGAAAGTTTGACCTGATTTGAGCTGAAATTTTAAAAGTTATAAATGACAATTTCAAAAAATATGCCAATATTGATAAAATTCCCTGTACTATAGCCCATGGTTTTTTTGAAAAATTGGCTCCGAAATTACCCCCAATTTTTATTACATTTTCTGATACATATTGATGTACTTATGCTATGTAGAAAGTTTGAGCAAATTCCGACTTCAATTTTTCAAGTTATGACCATTTAAAAAATCCAATTTTCTGAAAAATCCCCTGTACTATAGCCCATGGTTTTTCCGAAAAATTGGCTCCAAAATCACCCCCAATTTTTAATACATTTTTTGATACATATTAATGTACTTATGCTATGTAGAAAGTTTGAGCAGATTCCGACTTCAATTTTTTGAGTTATGACCATTTTTCTAAAACTTCAAATTTCTAAAAAATCCCCTGTACTATAGCCCATGGTTTTTTTGAAAAATCG
>NW_003558591.1:0-1102 GCF_000090795.2 Amphimedon queenslandica
GGAAAAATAATAATGTGATTGAAGCTATTATTGTCACAGCTATAGTAACTAGATTTGCATTACTGTTAATACATAACGTAAATGAATTACCTCTTTTCTTTCTTTTATAATCATTATCACCAGAATAGTAATAGTCACCAGAATAGTAATAATCACCAGAATAATAATAATCACCAGAGCTAGGAAGAGGAGTAGTAGGGGTTGTAGAAGAAGGTGCTGTTAAAGAAAATTAAAATAAATTTATTGCAAATTATAAATAACATACTTTCCTGACTTTCCTCGCATCCATCACCAGAATATCCATCAGGACACCTGCAGTAATGTACTGGGAGACACTGTCCATCATTAGAGCAACCAGACCCTCTATTGCAGGCTGACCCTGTAATTAACACAAATATCAATTATAAAGCATAATACTATTGTGCTATGTGGAACGTTTGAGCTTGATCTGCTTCTGGGCTAGAATTTTGAGCTATGAGTACTCTCACTATTTAAAACTGCATGTGAATAATGTAATAATTTGTCTCTGCAAAATGCTTTGCTCAGGCTTGTCCCCTATTGTGTACACTGTCCCTAGTGCTACACAGTATCCACTACTCTCTACAGTACTAGTAGCACTTACTGAAGTATATTGTAAGACTGGCAGCTGCTTCTATTGAGCCTGCTCCATTGTCTGCCACTACCTTATATTGACCATTATCCTCAAACTGAGGACCCAATATAATCAATGACCCAGTACTGGTCAAATACATCCTATAATAATAATAATGATTAAATATATGCAATATCATGGAAATAAAACATATAGTAATAATAATAATAAAGAATTTAATCCAAGTATTCATTGCATTAATACAATTAATCTAATATTAGATTAGTGTACTTATCAAATTTTATTTACTTTGTGGTATTTTTGAAGTCAATTTCATTTGAGTTGTGATACCATTTCAGTACTGGTGGTGGGTTCCCTCTTGCTGCTGCTTCAAAAATAACATAAGATGGAGGATCACGAGCAACCACACTAATAGGACTCTTCTCAATCACAGGAGGCTCTGATTATCATTATTAATTATATATAATAAAAAATATTTTAATAATTACC